>NC_067435.1:1910000-2137500 GCF_009764475.1 Pristis pectinata | reverse complement strand
CTGAATCATACAGCACAGATGGGAGCACTCAACTCACCCTACCGGTGCCGGCTCTTGGAATTCACTTCCACTGCACATTCCACGTTACAGCAAGGTCTCTGCAGAACATAAACCACCTCTAGTTCTTTTGCCAATAAGCTTAAATTATCATTCTATGGTCAGTCAGGAGATGGCCTGGGAGATGAATAAGGAGGAGGGACTTCAGCTGGTGGTGAAGGCTGTCATTGGTTTAATTAATGGGTGGCTACCAACCCTCCTGTCAGGAAAACTCTCCATCAAATCCCTTCATTATTTTGAACATCTCCATTAAACATTTTTCTTGGCTCTGAGGGAAATGATTTCACTGAGTTGACGTACTTGAATATCTATGAGGAGGGATTAAGCACAATGGGCCTTTACTCTTTAAAGTCTTTATGAATGAGAAGTGATCGCATTGAAACGTACAAAATTCATATGTGGTCTGAGAGAGTAAATGAAGAGATAATGTTTTCCCCAGCTGGGGTGTCAAGAACTTGGGTTCACAGACTCAAAATAAGGGGCCAGCCTTTCAGAGATGAGGAGAAATTTCTTCACCAGATGGTGGAGGGTAGGGTTTGGAGAATTTTTAAAATTCTTGTCCAAGTGGGCAGAGTATGTTCAAGGCAGAGGTCAATGTATGTTTTGGATTTTTAGGCAATCAAGGGAGATGGGGTTAGTGCAGGAAAAATGCCCTGAGCAGAAGATCAGGCATGGCAACACAGGTAGATAAGGTGGTAAAGAAGGCGTACGGCATGCTTGCCCATCAGTTGGGGCATTGAGTATAAGAGTCAGGAAGTCATGTTGCAGCTATATAAAACACTGGTCAGGCCATACTTGGAGTATTGTGTATAGTTCTGGTCACCTCATTACAGGAAGGATGTGGAGGCTATGGAGAGGGTGCAGAGGAGATTTACCAGGATGCTGCCTGGACTAGAGGGTCGCTGGCGCTGTAATAGCATTACGCTAACCGCTACACTACCGTGCCTGCCAGTCTCCTCTCCTGATGCAGGGTTTCAACCCGAAACGTGGTTTGTACGTTCTCCCCGTGTCTGCATGGGTTTCCTCCGGGTGCTCCGGTTTCCTCCCACATTCCAAAGACGTATGGGTTAAGAAGTTGTGGGCATGCTATGTTGGCACCGGAAATGTGGCGACACTTGCGGGCTGCCCCCAGAACACTTTACGCAAAAGATGCACTTCACTGTGTGTTTCAATGTACATGTGACTAATAAAGAAATCTTATCTTACATCCCAAAGACTTGTGCCTTGGCAGGTTAATTAGACATTGTAAATTTCCCCTAGTGTGTCGGTGAGTTGTAGAATCCGGAGGAGTTGATTGGAATGTGGGAGAATTAAAAAAAGGAACTAGTGTAGGATTAGTGTAAATGGGTTCTTAACGGTTGGCATAGATTCAGTCAGCAAAGAGCTTGTTCCTGTGTTGTGTTACTCAATAACATTCACCACAGTACTTACTCTGACCAACTCCTAATCCTATTTTTAAAAAAGATCTTAAACCATATTAATGAATCTATAACTCAAAGGCAAAGCAGTTGAATTCAAGCTGTCTGTCTGAATTAGGCAGAGAGAGAGAATTGCTGTGTTTTGGGCACTGGTTAAAGACAGTTTTTTTTTCCCAGTGCAAAGCTTTGAATAACGTGTTTCCAAATCCATTTAATGTTTACAATTATTGAAGTCATTTCTGTTAAATGAGCCGTCTCATTCACATTCCTTTATAGGAAATAGTTTAAGTGAGTGGGCTCTCCACAAGATTATGCAGTCTGGCCTATTTACAGTTCACATTGCACACGGCCATTTCTTCATTGGCATTGTGTGGCTTTCAACTTTAACTTTAACTTTTGTCTTTAACTTTCTGCATTAAAACAGATCCTTGGAGTGAGCACAACCTACTCCAAGAGAAAAACATACCATCCTAAATCTGAAAACAGCAGGAACCTTACACTGAAATACCCTTCAACAGATCTTAGCCCTGAAGCATTGACTCTGTATTTCTCTCCCCAGATGCTGCCTGACCTATTGAGTATCTCCAGCACTTTTATTTTAATTTCTTAGTTAAACCATGTGTAGCTCTGTAGAGCTTCGGAAACATTCCACGGAGGTCCTGAATTCGTGGCTCTGGCCACTCAGGGTTGCTGCGACCTTTGGTCTATTTTTTTGACCAATCCATTTTCCTTCTTCTTTCCTTTCTGTGTCTCCCACGAAGGTTGGCTCAGGTGGTGGTAAAGACCGACTGATGCCGACTTAAGTGGTTGGTGGACAGGGACTTTAATAGCTCTGGGTGTTTAAAATATGAGGAGTGTTTGATGGCTCTGGGTCTGTGGGGGGGGGCTTGGTGGGGAAGGGATCTCATTGAAACCTACCTGATACTGGAAGCCCTGGATGGAGTGGACATGGAGAAGATGTTTCCATCAGAAGGAGAGTCTAAGATCCGAGGGCACAGCCTCAGAATAAAGGGATGTCCCTTCAGAACATAGAACATAGAACAGTGCAGCTTAGGAACAGGACCTTCAGCCCACGATGTTGTGCCGAACTAATTAAACTAGTAATTAGATGTCTAACTAAACTAATGCGTTCTACCTACACAATGTCCATATCCCTCCATTCTCTGCACATTCATGTGCCTACTTAAGAGACTCTTAAACACCCCTATTGTATCTGCCTCCACCACCACCACCCCTGGCAGAGCATTCCAGGCACCCACCGCTCTTTGTAAAAATCTTGCCCCGCACATCTCCTTTGAACTTACCCCCTTTCACCTTAAATACATGCCCTCTAGTATTAGACATCTTGACCCTGGGAAAAAGATACCAGCTACTTATATCTACGCCTCTCATAAACTTCTATCAGTATTGAAAACTGAGTTGAGGAGGAATTTCTTCAGCTAGAGGGTTGTGAGTCTGTGGAATTCATTGCCACGGAGGGTTGTAGAGGCCAAGTCACTGGGTGTGCTTAAGGCAGAGATTGATAGGCTCTTGATTGGTAAGGGGGTTAAGGGTTACGGGGAGAAGGCAGGAGAATGGGGTTGAAAAAGAAATCAGCCATGATTGAATGGGTGAGCAGACTCAATGGACCGAATGGTCTAATTCTGCTCCTAGATCTTATGATCTTATAGGTATCACAGGCAAATTGATCCCCAAGCACAGTTGGCTTGTACTGTAAGGAGAAACTTGGCCAACATGGAAAGGGAGTCAGACCATAGATAATAGTAAATCTGGCTTATTCCTTCCATGGGTGAATAGGACAGTGAAATACAACTTCACCTAATGAGAGGGTAGATAGAGTGGTTCTTCTTCACACAACAAGTGATCAGTACATGCAACAGCCAGATAGAAGAGGGGATCTTTTGGAAAACAAATGTTGTCACTGTGGAGGGAACCATGATTCTTTGTTCTTTAGTTTTGATGGATGAAGTTTGCCAGAACTCTCTTGTTCTTTAGAAGCAGTTCCAGTCAAGTCAAGTCGAGTTTATTGTCATGCGCACAAGTCACAGAGTCATAGAGTCATACAGCACGGAAGCAGGCCCTTTGGCCCAACTGGTCCATGCCGACCAAGATTCCCATCCAAGCTAGTCCCATTTGCCTGTGTTTGGCCCACATCCCTCTGAACCTTTCCTATCCATGTACCTGTCCAACTGTCTTTTAGAAGTTGTTAACTTCCTCTGGCAGCTCATTCCACATACAGACCACCCTCTGTATAAAAAAAGTTGCCCCTCGGTTCCTATTAAATCTCCCCCCTCTCCTTTTAAAAGTGCACTGAGGTACAGGTACAATGAAAAACTTGCTTGCAGCAGCATCACAGGCACACAGGTGCAGACAACACTAGGAATATAAGTTATAAATAAATTATACCAGACAGTGAAGAGAGAGAGTAAAAAACAAGACCTTACTGCAAAAAAAAGACACAGTCAGAGACAAGTCCATGGGAGTGCAAGAGATAGTCTGTAGTGTTCTGTTGCTGAGGTAGGGTTAGGGTTGTGCGGGCAATAGATGAAGGGAAGTAGCTGTTTCTGAATCAGGTGGTGTGGGACTTCACGCTTCTGTACCTCCTGTCCAACGGTAGCGGTGAGAAGGGGGCATGATCCGAATGGTGGGGATCCTTGATGATAGATGCTGCCTTCTTGAGGCAGTGTCTCCAGTAGATGCTGTCAGTGGTGGGGAGGGCTGTGCCCGTGATGGTCCAGACTGTTACCACTATTCTGTGCAGTATCTTGCGTTCCTGTTTGTTGGAATTGCCGTACCAGACCGTGATGCAACCAGTCAGGATGCTGGTTACATCAGATCCCTTGGAACTTTTCCCCCAAATTACTGCAATGAAGAACCTTAAAACTCTTCACCAGCCTCAATGGTTTTACTTCCTCTGTAACCTACGGTTTTTTAAACAAGCAATGTGCCATCTCCCAATCAGATCCTTTTTACTTGAGGCACCTTCTTGCCTGCCTTTTGCAACATTATTGGAGGCTGCAAGCTCCCAACTGGAATTCCAAGTCAGAAGTGATGCAAGACCCAACCCTTGTGTCATAAATCTTGAGGTCCTCCCTCTACTTGTTATGACGCATTGCCCTCAAATTTGGATGGATTGGAAGATACCCACATTAAACAACACAAGCCACCAAAAGAAATGAAAGCTTCAAATGAAAGCCAATTCTATTCTGTGGTGCACTTTATAACTGGTAACAGATACCTGTATGTGAATGAAGCAATGCTCAAACAGCCAGGATTCAGATGATAAACATAAGTTGCCTGAGCTTCACTGTTGTGGTCCAGGACATCCCAGTCAGAGTTCCTCAACTGGGTTACCGCCCTGTGATTGACTAACATATATATTGCCCACTATATAATTTAGATCTAGTCTCAAACAGGTTACATTATACAGGCACCACAAACCACAGGCCTTAAACTATGAATAACTTAATTATTAAGAGTATGTAAATTGATTGAAAACTTGTCAATATCACATTGAGACTTTGAGATAAAGGATAATTGAATGGGGAAATGGCCATAAGTAGTTTTTTATGGTTAAGTTGGAGTTTAATCAAACCAAAGAATCCTTGAGCTGGGATATTTCCAAACCACTTCTGTGCCTTTGCAGTCACACTAGATTTGAGAGGAGGATGGGAAAGAATCAAACATTCGAAAACTCTCAATTGAGGACTGTAAAACTGTTTTTAGTTTGTGGGTTGATATATCTTTTTTTCCTCTCTGTGTTATTTCTGGATTTTTTTTATTCCTTGCTCCCCCACCCATGTGAAATTTTGGCCTTCTTCTTCTGGAGATGCTGTTGGCTCCACCATGCTGTGTCAATCTTGACTCTGTGGAAAAATTCTTGCCTCTAAGTTGGATGTAGATGGGTCCAAAGTCTACTCCAGAGCCCTGAGTATGTAACCCAACCTGACACTTGAGCATTGCAATGCCAGATGAGAGATTAAACCGGTTCTGCTTCTGCGACTGTTGTTATGGTGTTAACTGGAGCAGTTTTACACCAACAGTAACCCACAGCTGCTAACACAGGTTAACGGATTGCTTATGAGCAATCAATTATTACTGCCTCTTAAATGAGTGAACCACTTCAGAGCGAACCACTTTAAAAGGTAGATAAAGTCTCACTTATAATACTATGGATCTGGGGTTACATTCAAGAATGTAAAGAACAGAAGCAAAAACAGGCCGTTTGGCCCCTCGTTCCTGCTGTGCCATTCAATAAAATCATAGCTGGTCTTTTACATCAGAACCAGCTTGCCTTTATTAGTTGAGGCATTGAGTTCAAGAGTCAGGATGTTGCAGCTTTATAAAACTCTGGTTAGGCCGTATCTGGAGTATTGCATTCAATTCTGGTCGCCCCATTATAGGAAAGATGTGGAAGCTTTGGAGAAGGTGCAGACGAGGTTTAGCAGGATGTTGCCTGGATTAGAGGGCATGTGCTATAAGGAGAAGTTGTACAAACTTGGGTTGTTTTCTCTGGAGTGGTGTTGGCTGAGGGGAGACCTGTTAGAGGTTTCTAAGATAATGAGAGGAATAGATAGACAGTGGGTATCTTTTTCTCAGGGTTGGAATGTCTAATACAGAGGGCATGCATTTAAGGTGAGAGGGGGAAAGTTCAAAGGAGATGTATGGGCCAAGTTTTTTAAACAGAGTGGTGGGTGCCTGAAATGCGCTGCCAGGGGTGGTGGTGGAGGCAGATATGATGAAGTTGTTTAAGAGGCTCTTAGATAGGCACATGAATGTGCAGAGAATAGAAGGATATGGACATTGTCTAGGCAGAAGGGATTAGTTTAGTTGGGCATTTGATTGCTCATTTAATTAGTTTGGCACAACATGGTGGGCCGAAGGGCCTGTTCCTGTGCTGTACTGTTCTATGTACTATGTAACCACTTTCCAGCACTAATCCCATATCCCTTGACTCCCTTAAGGATATGAAAGGATGGCAGATACTAGCGATATTATGGAAGCCAACGTTTATGAATCTGAAGACAATCCAATAGACTTTCAGTCACCTTTACTGATAGCTCCAGATTTGTTATTACTAATTACTTGAATTGCTACGCTGCCATTTCACAAAGGTTTTCTCTTTGTGGGGTCTTGCTTATGCTAATTATCAATCACATTATCAGAAGGACAAGACCCCACATTTCAAAAGTAGCTTCTTGTTTATGAATTATTTTCTTCAGAACAGAAACAGCTTGGGGAAGAATTAACTGAGAAGGTTAAAATTATGAGGCTGGATACAGAGGACTTACGCAGGTGAGTCAAGAGGCCCAGAGAAAGGAGAAGTACCTCACGAAGGTGTGTGTATAATAAGCAGAATCAATTGGTATTGGTGTCACTTAGAAGTGATTCAGTGCTCAGCATTTGTACTCTGGTACAAATATTTAAGTTGCATATGATTAGGGGTGAGCTGAAGAGAAATACTTCTCCCCGTCCCCACCCAGATGGGGAGGGGTATCTGGAATTCACTGCGGTTGAGGAAGGAAGCCACCCCTCGTTTAAACACAACTTGGATAAGTATCGGATGTATCACAACCCACCAGGCATGGACTGAAAGCCAAGAAGTCCAATAAGGGACAGCAAGATGAGCACAAGGGGTTGGATGGCTTCTTCCTGTTGATGTTTGTGAGTTTTCTGAAGAGCTTTTGAACATCCTGGAGAAACGAAGTTCCGTTGAAAGGTGGCAGCCTCTTTCTTTCATCCAAGGGACTAACTATTGTGTGAGAGGGAAGGGAAGGGTTTCCTTATTGAGTTAAGCCTTTGGACCACAGACGGCTGCACCATTGCAGGTGGGATGATCAAGGAGTTGGCCACCATGTAGAACTTTGGCCTTTGAAGCTCCAGTGTGCCTCCTCTGCTGCAGGTTCACTGCCCTCCACCAACAATGTTGATGATGAACATCGACATGTTCCAAAAAGCTCTCGGGCAAACTTGAAGTGTAGTCACCTTCTGTACATGATGGGAGAGGCCAAAATGCTTCACAGAGATGACATCATAAAAGATAGTAGAGATTGCCAAAGTTTGGCCCAATAGTTTTTGGGAGGCTTTGTTTAGGATGTGATGGGACATAGTTCCACAAACAGTCACCTCAGCAGGCTATGTGTTATCATGGGACTCTCATAACAAGCTCAAAAATAAACCGAGCTGTAAATTGAACATACATTTTTGTTACAAGTCTGTATCTTTATTAAGAAATTTTCTGTAGAAAGCGCATCTTTCGACAAAATGTCCTCACTTCACAATTTCCTGAGGTCATACTTTTCTGTCGATGAGTTCCGTCATGTGCTGTTAATGCCAACATTTCCCGATGTATATTGCCATCCAGTTCTGAAAGTGTGTTCTTACCTTGGTACATTGCCGTTAATTTCCTGACATATCATGCTACCTCCCCATTTAACTCTATATTAATGTGCCAACATTGCCCATTCATTTTACTGTGCTTACTTTAATTCTGAGCTCTGAGCTCCGAGCTCTGAGCACCAGGAGCACTGCTGAACAAGTTGGTATTGGTATTGGTATTGGTTTATTATTGTCACAAGTACCGAGGTACAGTGAAAAACTTGTCTTGCATACCGATCGTACAGATCAATTCATTACACAGTGCATTGAGGTAGTACAGGGTAAAAACAATAACAGAATACAGAGTAAAGTGTCACAGCTACAGGAAAGTGCAGGTAGACAATGAGGTGCAAGGTCATAACAAGGTAAATTGTGAGGTCAAGAGTCTATCTCATTATTTCTGGGAACCGTTCAATAATCTTATAACAGTTCAATAATCTTATAACAAATTTCTAAAGTCTCAACCTTATCACCACCTTATATGATTCATTTTAAGAAACACATTATGTTTATCATCCATTTGTGGGAATATAGCAGCATTACAGAGATCTGCAAACATAAAACCTACAGTTTTCCCATTTGTGAATCAAGATATATAACACATGATGATTATTATGTTATTCGTGATGAGTTATTTTCAAAGTGCACATCAATACACACATAACCTTTGTGCAACTAGTAATTAATCTCACTAGTACTATTTATGTTGTGCATCACCATCCCTTTGATCTGCATTATTCCCTACCTAACCTCATTAAATTTTATGTAATCACACCGATTATTCCCTGTTTAATCACTCTCCAGGGCATCTAATATGCAATCACTCTCAAGAATTCATTAGTTTCTATGTTATCTCTTCCCAATCCTGTTACCCTACATCAAGTGCCCATTAGACCCTCTATGCTTTCAATAAATGATTATTTTCCATATAATTTTTCCCAGTCTTCCCATTTTTTCTCTGAAATTACTCCCTTATAACTATTACCAGCAAAGTAATTTCTCCCAGATATCAGTGAATCACCTTACATTGAAAAGAGCTAATAACCTCATTCACGATTGTTGAATGCCTTTTAATCTGGAACTCTCTTTGCTAAACATCCATTGAAACTGCATTGACTGCAAATTTCAACACTGGAATCGACAGATTTTTGTTGGCCAAGTGTATTAAAGGCAACAGAAGAGGAGGAAGATGGAGTTGGAGTTATGTTACAGATCAGCTATGAACATAGAACATAGAACACAGAACAGAACAGCACAGGAACAGGCCCTTCGGCCCACGAAGTTGTGCTGAACTAATTAAACGCCTAACTAAACTAATCCTTTCTGCCTACACAATGACCATATCCCTCCATTATCTACACATTCATGCGTCTAAGAGCCATTTAAACACCTCTGTTTTATCTGCTTCCACCACCAGCCCTGGCAGCACATTCCAGGCACCCACCACCCTCTGTGTTAAAAACTTGCCCCACACATCTCCTTTGAACTTTCCCCCTCTCACCTTAAATGCATGCCCTCTGGTATTAGACATTTCAACCCTGGGAAAAAGATACCAGCTGTCTACTCTGTCTATGCCTCTCATAATTTTAATAACTTCTATCAGGTCTCCCCCTCAGCCTCCACCGCTCCAGAGAAAACGACCCAAGTTTGTCCGCCCTCTCCTTATAACACATGCCCTCTAATCCAGGCAGCATCCTGGTGAACCTCTTCTACGTCCTCTCCATAACCTCCACATCCTTCCTGTAATGGGAAGGATGAACTAAAAGGTGGAGCAGCAATGATGTGCCGAATACTCTGGTCCACACCATTCTACATTAACCTACATTAAATGTCATCATGTTGCATAACAAGAATAAAGTTTTCACTGATGGGATAGAAAATGCTATCTTATTCTCTGTAACACGACGTCGCCCCGGCCTATCCAAACCCAACCAAAACAAGTCAAGTCGAGTTTATTATCATGTGCACAAGTACAGTGAGCTACAGGTACGATGAAAAACTTGCTTGCAGCACGATCATAGGTTCAGACAACATACAGGATATAAATTACACATAAATTATACAAGGCAGTGAAGAGAAAAAAATCAACAAAACTGAAGGAATCGTAGAAAGAGTATTAGAATATTTACAACACAGGAGGCTATTGGGTCCATCGTGTCATGACAGTCAAATAAACATTACCCAACTTGATGTTACCATCCCGCACAGGGTCTGCAGCCCTGTCGGTCACACTTCTTCAAGTTCACACCCAAGTACATTTTATGTGGAACGAGGGTTTCTGCATGGGAAATTAACTTGTGATCCACAGTAATCCATCAGTAATCCTGTCCCCTCCTCTACCTGGCACAACCTGCCCATTCCCCTTCACTCCTCCTGTCTACCAATCACCTCGGACCCCGGTCTCACCCCTCCACTTCTCCTCTTTATTCTAGCCGTCTCACCTCTCTCCACTCTCAATCCTGATGCAGGGTTTCCACCCAAAACGTCAACAATTCCCTTCCCCCCACAGACGCTGCTCCACCCACTGAGTTCCTCCAGCAGATTGTTTGTTGCTCAATCAGTAATCCCTTGGTAATCCAGATTGATTGGTAATCTAGAGGTTATGTTGACACAGAGTTCTTCATTACATTCACAGTAGAGTTTGATAAAAAGCAAAATTAAAATCTTCAATGTTTGTAAAGTGCAGATGCACTGGAAAAGGGGACCTTTGATCAGTATATCTGGGGTTTACAGCAAGCTAGGTGCTGTACCATGTCCAGGGAGTGGAGTTTATGGAGAGTCTTTGCTGTGTCCTTGGTCCTGGGATGAGGATTAATGATGACCTGGGTCAGGTCTTGGAGTGGGACTGACTGGTCTCAGCAACTTCTGTATTTGAGGATAAGTAATGGCTCCCCTCTCCGTAGCTCTGCTAGACTGTGGGAGTCCAAGTCATGGCTTCAACATGATTTGACCCTCCGTTGGTGTTGATAATGCAGATCTCGACACAGCATGCTTTTTAGAAGTGAGCATTTGTACAGACTTCTGCTAATAACTGGCATTAACATTCAGTGACAGGGAACAGCACTGGTACTGGGGTAGACTCTTATCTCCTGCCCTACTAGTGAAACACACAATGTGATAACACGTCCATTTCAGCCTCTGCCTCCGGCTGCTTCGCCACAACTGAGTTCCAGAAGTGCGCACGGCCAAGTTAGCGCACGTTTACTGTGTGACCTTTCACAACCCTTTCAGGATGTTCCCTCTGCTACACTGACAATGAAGCAACAGTTGTAATCTATAGAGTTGTACAGCATAGAAACATGCCCTTCAGCCCACTGTGTCTATGCTGAGGTACCACAGTCAATCATGTGCACAGCAAGCTCCCACAAAGCAGCAAGGTGATTATGACCAAAATATCTGGTTCCTGTGATGTTGGTTGAGGGTACATATTGACCAGGTGAGCCAGAATGACTCCCCTACTCCTGAAGATATTGCTTTTGGAGTGTTATGCCCACCTGAGAGGTCAGATGGGGCTTTGGTTCAAACCTTCACCTGAATGGCCTTCAGTCCTGCACTGAAAGGTCACCTTGATGCTTGTGATCATTGCCTGGGCTGGGACTCACACATGATCCTTCTGACAGAGGTAAACGTGTTACTGCCCACTTGGAGTTCAGGGACACACGCAGAAGAATGGCCAATTGTTCAATAAATCCAAACTATCTAATTTCAAAATACATCTCTTTTTTCAGATGCCGGAACACCATAGAGACAGAAATGGTGGGATCAAAGTGGGACCTCAACACTTGGGAGCATCAGTGAACTCTCTCGACATTGAACCAGCCATGAAGGTTGTTCATGGCCAGGATAAGATGTAAAGGCTATTTCTTGAGCCATTCTGTTATATAAAGCAGCAGAGATGAGCGTTTCATCTTTGAAACAAACAGGGAGATAAAAATATTCCATAAGGAAGAGAGGTCAAAAGCAAATTTGAAACAAAATAAAGAAACTCCGAGAATATTATTACATAAAAGTCAGCACTACACCCCATCCATATTATGCATGACATTAGGACCTCTTTTAATTTATATTCCTCACTTTATGTTTGGTTAGAACGTTCATTCTATACCTCAACATATATATTAGTCCAAATAAAATTATTAAGGACTCCGGTGGCCCTGTAGACACACTAAATCATGAGGTGTGATAATACACCTTCCCCTATCACATCAACAGATATCCAGGAAGTTCCTCTTCCAATGGAGCAAGTTTGAGGCTTTTCCATTACAAGTAGCATTGTCTTCATAGTACGGCAGAAAGAGGTGAGAGAGTGGAGATTGAGAGGGAGGGAGAGAGAGAGTGGAGAGAAAGTGAAGAGAGAGAGTGGAGAAAGTGGAGAGAGAGTGGAGAGAGAAGGAGAGAGAGTGGAGAGAGAGAGAGTGGAGAGAGAGAGAGTGGAGAGCAAAACAAAAAACAAGAAAGGGCTGAAGGATTCTGACTGGTACAATTTTAAGATCAAAGCTAACTATAAATCCATCGCCCTGACCAGAAGGCACCTTTTACTTTCAGATCATTGGGGAAACCAGTGCCCTCTGGCAAGAAACGTAACAGGCTATTGGCCAATCAGAATATCTGGAGGCAAACAGCTCTCAGTTTCCTCGCCAGAACTCATTTCAAGTGTTATGGCAAAGCTAAGTGTTACATTCAGGACATTCTTTTAAGTGGTTCCAAATGAACATAAGCTGAAAGAAATTTCAGCAAATTGAACACTATTTATATTAACCAGAGGCTTGTTACATAACCCTGTGGGTTTTCGCAAAGAAGAACTCATGTATACTGCACAAAGTAGATGTGTTGAGCATAGGATCCAATCAATACGTGCAAGTGTTTATGTCCCAGGGTTAGAAAGACTCAACATTTCAATTTACAAAGTCTTTTTGATGAATGAGCATAGAGGTAAGAAGTTGGATCATGCTTCACAGTGTGTGTTTATAACCATTGGTTCATATCGTTTTTCCAATTGAACACACAACTGAAAATGCAACAAGCCAGTAATGTTGGCAGGATCCACTGCAGGATTTTGCAGGTCTATGTGTAAGGGTGTCTCAGTTGGCTTCATCCACTCAAATGAATCCCCAATGACGCATTAGAAAAGGAGGCTCCTTTCCCAGATATTAAGGCAAGCAATTGAAAACCATTTCTTACTGAAATTGAAACCATATGGAAGGTGATCCAGAAAACGCACTTTTAAGTGTGCATTATATGAAGGAAGAGGCAAAATGAAGCTCTCTCTCATTTTTACAATACGCTCACAGTTGGAGCATGCAAGGAAGGTAGGTTTTATTATGCAAACGTTCGAGTAATTAAGAACTTCCCCTCGACAGAAAGAAAGTTAGAATTGAAACACCCGCCAGTTTTCCCAAACAATGGCTTACAAATTCAGAACTCAGTTGTTTCCCGAGAGGAATTTTATTGCGACGACTGGTGAATGGTACCAACTAAATTCGACTGGGCACTTCCAGTGGCAGATTGGGCTGGTGCTAATGCTGAGGTTTCCACATCCACCATGCACGAAATGATGTAATTCCCTGTGCAACACTCCTCCAGAAGGAATTGTTCTGAAGCATTCCTGTCATTAGGTACCCTCAGACAGATACTCTAGCTTGTTTCCGTACTGAATGACTCAATGAGAGATGGCCAAACGCAGGCAAATGGGACTGGCTTAGATGGGAATCTTGGTCGGCATGGACCAGTTGGGCCGAAGGGCCTGTTTCCGTGCCGTGTGGCTCTATGACTCTCTAACCATCCTTTAACACTGTGGCTCCCTATGTACATCCTGAGCCATGCAGGGAACATTACTGAGGTAGTTTCCTTTACTTACCTCCTCCTCTTCAGGTATCACACTCCCACCATGGTACCGTACCCCTTCAGCTCACTGATCTCACACCCAACTCTCCAAACATTCCACACACTCTGCTCTCCGTTAGTGTGCAAAGAAAAGTGTGTCAGGGTGTTCAACAGCACCTCAAAACCTTGGGCTTCACCCAACTTCATTGAGGAGATCACGTGAGAGTAGTCACAGGAGAAATCCTGAGGCTACAGCTTGACTGAGGCACATGGGGAGAGAACAGGGCCAATGGGCAAAAGCTTGCTCAGAGGAGGCTTTTCCAGAGCATCTTAAAAGAGGAGAGAGGGTTCAATGGTCTGGGGAAGGAATTCCAGAAATTAGGGCCTTGGCAGCTGAAGGCATGCCTGCCAAAAAGAAAGCAACCTAAATTATCAATTCATCAGAGCTCTTGGTCACAGTGAGGGGAAAGGCAAGGTGGTGATGTGGATTTAAGTTAAGGGCTGCTGACATCCAGTCCCTCTCCCACAGACTGAGAGAGAAGATAAATTCAGCACAAGAACTGGTTACACAATAAAAAATCTCATCTTGCACCCTGGTTTCACTCAGAGCTGCAACATTAATGTAACTAGAGAAATAAAGGACTGCAGATGCTGGAGTCTAGATGAAAAGTAGTGTAACTAGCCCTCACTGGAACTGACTTAGGTGCCTCGATGCTATTACAGCCCAGAGTGTAAGAGCATCAAGACACCTGTCAGATTTTACCACCTAACTGAAGACAAGAGACTCAATTTCAGGAAAGGTGTGGAATCGGCAAATCCCCTTGGTCCAATAGTTTCTCCTTGCTGCATGTTCGGCTAAAATTACCCCACGCAGCCCAACCCTAGATTGACAATCCTGGTTATAGCTTCCCAGAGGGGATGGACGACAGACCCCTTCACTTAAATCCACATCACTCCCCTGCCCCGTGTGACATATCCACATCATGACAGTGATTCAGGATTAGCAAAAGCACTTAATTAGCTGTAATCTGCTGGAAGAACTCCACAGGCCAAGCAGCATCTGTGGGTGGAAAGGAACTGTAGACGTTTTGGGTTAAACCCCTTCATCAGGACTGAGAGACGAGAGGTGAGGTGGCCAATAGGAAGAAGAGAAGGGGAGTGGTGAGAAAGGATTCCGAGGCGATTGGAGGACCGAGGAGGGGTGTAAGGTGACAGGCAGATGGTGCCAGGTAGGGGAGGGGAGCAGGGTGGTGTTGGAAGACAGTGACAGGTGAATGAGAGATGGAGGCATATGATAGACACATTGATAAATGAGAGATTGGCTGTAAAGTTGGCATGGGTTGTGGGCAAACTATTAGCATGAAAATTGGTTGAAAGGCAATTATTACGTTTTCAGGTACAATAACTATGTTTAAGAGGCATTTAGACAGACACAAGTAGGAAGACCCTAAAAGAATATAGTCTAAATGCAGGCAAATGGGATTAGTGTAGGTGGGAGTAAAGGCTAGCATGTACATGGTGGGCCCAAGGGCTTGTTTTTGACTCTGAAGTACTGAAAATTGTGAGCGGTGCCGCATGCAGTCTATTGCCCAGAATCTCACGTCAATGCATTGTACACTGCTTCCAAAAATTCAGCTCATTGTTTTCAGTCGAGCTGCAGCCGAGAGGCAGAGCAGTGCACACCAGGTGCGGACGTGGTGATTGTCACCTTGCTGCTGGTGCTCTGTTCTCCACAATGCAATGGCGATTAAATTTCAAGAGCTTCTCTTGTCTGTAAGTTGACTTGGGATGTCCTGAAAAGGATGTGAAGTAGTCTCATGAGGCTCCTATTAGGTTTACTTGGGAAGGAAACTATCCACTCTGTCCTTGTGCCCCTGCACACCACTCTCAAGCAGCCCCCGATTAGTGCAACCAGTTATCAAACCACGTGTCCCGTCATCCTCCTGTATTAACACCACACGTGTCTGGGAAGAATTCTGCAGACAGGATGCCAAGCCAAACAGTGCAGTGCTAGAAGTTTGAATCTAAGTACACCCATAAATCAGAACTTGGCTGGTCATAATCCTCTCAAGTTACTGCTTTAATTTATTAGGTGAAGGACTAGAAAGTTAAGAGAAATAGAACTTTAGTAGCCAAGTATACTTTCCCTAAGTGCACAGTTGTTGTTAGTTTGTTGGGACAATCTATATCATACTCCTGGGAGCTGCCCAAGTAATTGTGTGTCCTAGTCCAAGCACAAAATATTTGTGTCCTTCACCACCTCTCGTTGTGCCCAACAATCAATGACCTGAAGTGAAAGCTGACCTCCTTGTAAATCCCTGGGTTAACGATCTACTTTAAAACCCTGACAGCAAATGGGTCCCTTGCTAAAACCCAGTGTTGACAAGTTCAGCTTCTCGAGTCTCTATCTTCAGCTTTATTGCTGCAATTAGATTTCCTCCCACTCTCCCGGAATGCACTGAGCTGCTCTAATGATGTCATGAGCTGGGCAGGTAGAGCCACGGGCTTGCCTGACACAAAGTCTGTAACATCATCAACACTGAGGGAGCCGGGGGTCTCTGCTACAAGGGAGGTGGGGAGAGCGGGCTGGGGGGTGGTGTGGGACGACACCGGCTATGTGGAAAAGTTAGGAATTCTGCAGTTGATATCTTTGGAACAGAGAGGATTAAGGGAAAATTTCAAACCAGGAGAAAAATTAAGAAAATATTTTTGAATACAGGGTAGGAGACACTTGGAATATTTTTCTGCAGCCGTCACTTGATGTGAGGTCAATTGTTCATTTTAAACCTGGGATTGGGAGACAGCTAAAAGGCACTAGACTAATACACATGGGAAAAATTAGTGGGGTCATGGGAAGAGGGCAGGGGAGTGGGACCATTGGTATTATCACATAGTTATTAGATTATAAGAGCCAGCACAGGCAAGATGGGCCAAATGGTCTCCTTCCATAATATAACATCCAGTTTTGTCAGTCATATGGAACTCAGAGGTCAAAACCTTACCTGTTTATGAGGGAAACGTTATTGTCATGCAATTGTCCAACAAACCACTAAAGGTACTGTGTTACTTAAAGCCAAGGCACGGTAGTGTACCGGTTAGCGTAATGCTATTACAGCACCAGTGACCCAGGTTCAAATCTGGCCACTATCTGTAAGGAGTTTGTACATTCTTCCCGTGTCTGCATGGGTTTCCTCCGGGTGCTCTGGTCTCCTCCCACATTCCAAAGACGTATGGGTTAGGAAGTTGTGGGCATGCTATGTTGGTGCCGGAAGTGTGGCGACACTTGCGGGCTGCCCCCCAAATCACTACGCAAAAAGATGCATTTCACTCTGTGTTTCGATGTACATGTGACTTTTAAAGATCTTATTTTATCGATCTTATCAACAACTAACATCTTCATCAGGACAGTCGATAATGGCAGTGAACTTGATGGGCTGAATGGCCTTTTCCTACCCTGCACTCACTGTGAAGCCCTGAGGGGTGAAGCATCTGATAAATCACTTTCAGTGCTGCCAAGGCAGGAAACATTGGATACCCAGCTGCCACAATTTATATTAGTCCATTAATAAAAAACAGAACATGATGGAAGGACTCAGCAGGTCAGGCAGCGACTGAGGAGAGAGAAACAGCATGAATGTTTCAACCAACAACCTTTCACTGAAATGATCACTGACACGAAATATTAACCCTGTTTCTCTCTCGACTGATGCTGCCTGACCTGCTGAGTGTTTTCATCATTTTCTGTTTATATTTCACTAAAGCATTGCGTATGAAAGTCAGAAAGTAACGTTGCAGTTGTATAAAACTCTCGTTAGGCTGTGCTTGGAGTATTGCGTGCAGTTCTGGTTGTCCCGTTACAGGAAGGATGTGAAAGCTTTGAAAAGGTTGCAGAAGCGGTTTACCAGGATTAGAGGGTATTAGCTAAAAGAAGAGGTTGGGACAAACTTGGGTTGTTTTTCCCTGGAGCATCAGAGGCTGAGGGGAGACCTGATAGAGGTTTATAAACTTATGAGAGGCATAAATAGGGTAGACAGTCAGAATTATTTTTTCCAGGGTAGAAATGTCAAGTACTGGATGACAGGCATTTAAGGTGAGAGGGGGAAATTTTAAAGGAGATGTGTGGGCAAGTTCTTTTTACTAAGAGCGGTGGGTGCCTGGAATGCGCTACCAGGGATGGAGGTGGAGACAGGTGCAATTAGTGGTGTTTAAGAGGCTCTTAGATGGACACATGACGATGCAGGGAATGGAGGCATATGGATCATGCACAGGCAGAAAGGATTTAGTTTAAATTGGCATCATGTTCAGTACAGACATCGTGGGCCAAAGGGCCTGTGCCTGTGCTGTACTGTTCTATGTTTTAATGCAAACCATCTGGTCATTGCTTTCAGTGCTGTTTGTGGGATCTTGCTGTGCATGAATTCCTGCATCATGACAATGACTACTGCAAAAATGCTTCACTGGCTGTAAAGGATACGTGATGAACCTATAACAATAAATCATGTTATTTGAGATGAAGTGCTTCACATATTTTATAACTTAGTCAAATCATTGGAATGCGTTTACCAATTATTGACTGGGAGCTAACAGCGGAAGGAAGCTGACATCCCAGGAGTAACGTTCAGTCCATAGCAGCACATCTCAGCTACTACCAGAGATGGATATGTATCAGGAACTTGGATCAACAGGTCCAGAAAAATCTGGGTCCATTAATTGCCTTCATGAGCTGAAACTCTGCAAGGAATATACAGAACTAACTCTTATATTCTTCGATTTCTTCCAATCAATAACAACCCCGCTCACTGTTGACTTCTGCCTCTGGACTCTTTCTACTGATCAGTGCATCAGCAACAGGAGGGGAGATCTTAAGCAGAGGGCTCAGGAGGAGATTGAGAGAATTTCTGTTGTAATTACGGAATTGTGCGATGAACTTCAAAAGATTGGCAGTTGCGATGTGAACAAGGCAAAGAAAATTGTGGGAAAGTAATATTTACTTTTATTGATTGTGATTCAGTTGCTCCATGAGCTATGAACGACCTGACTTACGGAAATCCAACTTTATGCAAATTCACCCACACATTTTTAAAGCATTTTCCAAGCTGTAATAATAATAACTATTGTTATTGATAATAATAAAATGTTTCATGGTTTTCATTAATGACTGGATACAGTGTATATTCCATTAGTTTAATAAAATGAAACAATGATAGCCAGAGTGTTGTGAATCTTTGGAATTCTCTGCCCAAGAAGCTGTGGAGGTTCTGAATAGATTCAAGACAGAGATCAATAGATTTTTGGATATTAAGGGATTAAAACAAATAGATCGTGTGCAGGACCTGGCACTGAGGTATAAGAGGATCCATGATCTTATTGAATGGTGGAGAGACCCATATTGAAGAGATTGCTGTGGCTTTGGCGATGATCTTTGCGTCCTCACTGGCCACAGGAGTAGTGCCAGATGATTGGAGGGTGGCAAATATAGTTCCCTTGTTTAAGAAAGGGAGTAGGGATAACCCTGGGAATTACAGACCAGTGAGTCTTACTTCAGTGGTGGGAAAATTACTGGAGCAGATTCTTAGAGACAGGATTTATGGGCATTTGGAGAAGCATAGGCTGATTAGGGACAGTCAGCATGGCTTTGTGAGGGTCAGGTCATACCTCACGAGTCTGATAGAATTCTTTGAGGATGTGACAAAGCACATTGATGAAGGTAGAGCGGTGAATGGTGGTGTTCATGGATTTTAGTAAGGCATTTCATAAGATTCCTCATGGAAGGCTCATTCAAAAAGTCAGGAGGCATGAGATCCAGGGAAACTTGGCTGTGTGGATTCAGGATTGGCTCGCCCATAGAAGACAGTGGGTGGTGGTAGATGGAGGTCGGTGAACAGTGGTGTTCCGCAGGGATCTGTTCTGGGACCCCTGCTCTTTGTGATTTTTATAAATGACTTGGATGAGGATGTGAAAGGATGAGTAAGTAAGTTTGCAGATGACGTGAAGGTTGGTGTTGTTATGGATAGTGTAGAAAGTTGCTATAGGTTACAACAGACATTGATAAGATGCAGAGCTGGGCTGAGAAGTGGCAGATAGAGTTCAACCCGGAAAAGTGTGAAGTGGTACACTTTGGAAAATCAAATTTGAAGGCAGAATACAGGGCTAATGGCAGGATTCTTAGCAGTGTGGAGGGACAGAGGGATCTTGGAGTCCACGTCCATAGATCCCTCAAGGTTGCCTCGCAGGTTGATGGGGTTGATATGAAGGCGTATGGTGTGTTGGCCTTCATTAGTCGGAGTATTGAGTTCAAGAGCCGCGAGGTAATGTTGCAGCTCTATAAAACTCGGGTTAGACCACACTTGGAGTATCGTGTTCATTTCTGGTTGCCTCAATATAGGAAGGATGTGGAAGCTTTAGAGAGGGTTCAGAGATTTACCAGGATGCTGACTGGATTGGAGAGTATGTCATATGAGGATAGGTTGAGCGAGCTCGGGCTTTTCTCTTTGGAGAGAAGGAGGATGAGAGGGGACTTGATAGAGGTGGACAAGATGATAAGAGGCATAGATCGAGTGGACAGTCAGAGACTCTTTCCCAGGGCGACAATGGCTAACACAAGGGGACATAATTTTAAGGTGATTGGAGGAAGGTATAAGGCGGATGTCAGAGGTAAGTTTTTTACACAGAGACTGGTGGGTGCGTGGAACACACTGCTGGCAGAGGTTGTGGGGGTAGATACAATTGGGATATTTACAAGACTCTTAGGTAGACACATGAATGATAGAAAAATGGAGGGCTATGTGGGAGGGAAGGGTTAGATAGATCTTGGAGCAAGATAAAACGTGGGCACAACATCATGGGCCAAAGGGCCTGTACTGTGCTGTAATGCTCTGTGTTCTATGTTTTCTCTTCCCTGAATGCCCGATCCTTTAGTTTAAGGCTGCAGCCCTTGGATCCAGACACACCAGCCAGGGGAACGTTAACCCCACATCTATCTTGTCAAGGCCCATCAGATTTTTGTCTGTTTGTAGTGTGCATGTCCCCAGAAAACCTTGAAAACCTAAAGCTCTACACACTGAATTACTGAATAAATTTAAAATTAAGTACAGTTCCTCCCCAGTTATGGCAGGGTTCTGTTCCTGTGAACTGTTTGTAACCCTGACAGTTGTTCGTAACCTGAGGAGGACCTGTAATAACATAATTGATGAAGAATTAAAAGGCTCAGGGGGAAATACAACAACAATTTGTTTTGTCTCCATGGAAAGTCATTAAAGAAGGACATTTCCAAGAAGTGGTGCATGTGGAACGCCGAATAGTTTTCAGAAGGTTGTACTTGAGGTGAAGATGCAGAAGAGTTGGGAAATTTGGGCTCAATCTGTCAGCACAGACTTGGAGGCCTGATATCAGCCTGGGATTTGGGCATCTGACCATTTCCCGGTGGAGGTAGAGGAGGCTCTACGGGACCCCGGGACCACCTTCATACCCCAGTCCAAAAGCAAAGTACCACAGTTGCTGGGAATCTGATGGAGGATCTTCAACCTGAAACATTGACTTCAGAGTCATAGAAAGGTACAGCATGGAAACAGGCCCTTCAGCCCATCAAGTCCATGCCAACCACGACCACCCATTTTTACTTATCTTACATCGATTCCATTTTACTTTATATCTGTTTCTCCCTCCACAGATGCTGCCTGATCTGCTGGGTACTTCCAGCATTTTCTCTTGTATTTCCATCGGGAACCCTCCTGTGGATCAGGGACTTATAGGGAGCAGCAGAGCTGTTTGTCCTGCCCACTGTGGGAGGATGCCTCTGAACTGGTGCAAACCCCTGCTGACATGCTCACCACTGGATGGTGGCAACGAATCTCACCTTGGTGGTCAGACGTGGTTTACAGCACATCCCCGATGGGCTGAGTGGCCTGTTGCTGTTGAGTTCTAAGTTATTGCTTCCCCTCCACCAGCTGCCTGCAATTCTGTGCAATGGGGCATGATTGTACAACAATCATACCTGTGTTGCTCAGATTAAGAATATAGAACATCGAACACTACAGCACAGTACAGGCCCTTTGGCCCACAATGTTGTTCCGACATTTTATCCTGCTCTAAGATCTATCTAACCCTTCCCCCCCACATAGCCCCCTATTTTTTATCATTCATGTGTCTATCTAAGAGTCTCTTAGTTGTCCCTTCTATATCTGCCCCCACAACCTCTGCAGGCAGTGTGTTCCACACACCCACCACTCTCTGTGTAAAAAAAACTTACCCCTGACATCCCCCTTGTAACTTCCTCCAATCACCTTAAAATTATCTCCCCTTGTGTTAGCCATTGTTGCCCTGGGAAAAAGTCTCTGACTGTCCACTCGATCTATGCCTCTTATCATCTTGTACACCCCTATCAAGTTACCTCTCATCCTCCTTCTCTCCAAAGAGAAAAGCCCGAGCTCACTCAACCTATCTTCATAAGACATGCTCTTCAATCCAGGCAACATCCTGGTAAATCTCCTCTGCGCCCTCTCTTAAGCTTCCACATCCTTTCTATAATGAGGCGACCAGAACTGAACACAATACTCCAAGTGTGGTCTACCCAGAGTTCTATAGAGCTGCAACATCACCTCGCGGATCTTGAACTCAGTACCCCCACTAATGATGGCCAACACACCATACGCCTTCTTAACAACCCTATCGACCTGCACAGCAACCTTGAGGGATCTATGGACGAGACCAAATTCTCCCAAGAAAACAATGACGTGGCTCCATCGTGAATCCATTTCCCATTTCCCTGGTCAACTTGCCTGCTGGCTGTATTACCCACTCAAATTCCCTCCTGTGACCAAACTATACCAAGGATCAGATAGTTCCCCACATGGCCAATGGATTGAGCCGTTCCTCCTCACTATAACCTGAGGCTTTGCAGAAATCAGAACACTTCTGAAATAGGCTGCATCGGGACAAAATTCACCCAGAACTGCTGGGCACAAATCATTTCAGTATCCTGTACTGGTGAGGAGCTGACAGAAAGGAACAATGCAGACAGAAGTGCTTCACATCCATAGGAAGCCCTTCCTGAAACATGAACTTTGCTTTTCCGTTCTGTTGATTTAATATTCTGGTAAATGTGATCCAGGCGAGCCTGCCTGACTATTGATCTGTGTGTGTGAGGGAAAGAGAGAGGAAGAGAAAAAGGGAAAGAGAGAAAAAAAGAGAAAGAGAAAAAGAGTGAAAGAGAGAGAGAGAAAGTGAGAGAAAGAGAAATTAAGAGGAAAGGGAAGGAAAGAGAGAGAAGGGGAGAGAAGGACTGAGAAAAAGACACAAAGGAGGGAGACGTGGAGAGAGAGGGAGAGGGGCAGAAAGGGAGAGACACAGCGAGTGATGGAAAGAGAGGGGGACACGAGGAAAGAGATGGTTTAGGGGAGACATCCAAGGATTCGGTAGTCCTCCGTGAGAAGCTGAGCACTGACTTTGGGTATAAATGAACACAATTTATTCCAATGCTCTGCGAAAATACTTACACTGAAATCGAAAAGAAATACTGAAATAAATCTGTAATTTAAACACACTAAGCCAAAGGTTTCAAGAGCCCGTGAAACCTTGGTAGACCTCCAAAGGGTTGGGGACAGCGAACAATGAAAGACCTCCCTCGCACTATTTGCTGCATGTGTTATAAACCTAATAAAGCTTTGGCTTTCAAAAGGAACCCCACAGAGGAGCTGAGGCAGTGGCGTCCATATACACCCTCCCTCCAGAATCATGGTTACCATTGACTTTTAGAAAAATGTATTAATTCGTAGGATGTGGGTGACTCTGCGAAGGCTGGCATGTATTGGTCATTCTCCATTGACCCCTGTGAAGTTGTGTCTCCGTTGCAAAGACCAAGTTGAACCAATGAACTGCATCTCCTGCGGTTGCAAAGAGCTGTTTGGAATCAAATACACTGGTGGGTCTGGAGTCACACAAAGGCCAGACTGGGTAAGGACGGAAAACCCAGATGAAGGTTCTCGACCTGAAATATCGACTGTCCATTTCCCTCCACAGATGCTGCCTGATCCGCTGAGTTCCTCCAGCAGTTTGTTTTTTGCTCCAGATTCCAACATGTGCAGTCTCTTGTGTCTCCATGGAAAGTGACTTCTATGAAGGGTATTAGTGAACCAAGTGGGTTTTTACAACAACCTGATTGTGTCATGGTCACCGTTGCTGAGATTAGCTTTTTTGAAATTCTATTCATTTCGGCCTGTCCATGAGGATTCTCTTGATCTTCTACAGATGCGCTATAGAAATTATCCTGATGGGTTACACCTCAGCCTGGTATGGCAACTGCTCTGCTCTGGACCGACAGAACCTGCAGAGAGTGGTAAACACTGCCCAGTCCGTCACAGGCTCCTCACTTCCTTCCGTCCAGTCCGTCTTCATAGTGCATTTCTTCTTTTTTTATTATTCCAAAATAAACTTTATTCATCATAAAAAACAAGTTATATACAACAATAAAACAGTACAAACCTTTACATTCGTGCACGGATCAATCATTGGTGTTACCTTTTTATATATAAAAAAAAGCACCGATGCCACACCGCGTGGCTCCCTGGGGTGCTACCCCAATCCTATATTTACAAGTATTTAAGGGGCTTCCTCGCCTGACCCCGCCCCTCCCTCTCCAGTGGCAGAAGAACCCTAAACTGTAGTCCTTCCCCACCGAGCCCTTGCGTTGGCTACACCCAGCTTCAGTGCGTCCCTCAGCACGTACTCCTGCAGCCCGGAATGTGCCAGTCAGCAGCTTTCCCCTACGGACATCTCACAGTGCTGGGAGACCAACAAGTTTCAGGCATTGCTTCAGGAAGGCTAATGGTAACGTCAAGGACACCTGCCACCTTGGCCGTTCCTTTTTCTTTTTTCTAACTTCTGGCAGGAGCTTTAAAGCCCAGATGACCAGAATTTAGAAGAGCTTGTTCCCCACTGCTGTCAGACTTCTCAGCTAACTAGTTGGGAGGTTGTTTTTCTCTAGTTGCAGCAGCCAGAGCAGCAGAGGGGAGGAGCTGGTAGTTTTTTTTTAAGTTGTGTGATTGGCTAAGTGTGTGGCAACTCAGCCAATAAGAGGAAGGCAAGGGTAAAGTCGAGTGGCCATAGTGAGTCAGTGTAAGTGTGGGATTTCTGAGGCTTTGTTGAGGGGGCATAGGTGTGTATCAGGTAAGAACAGGTAAGGTTTTTTTCTAGTAGTTAAGTAAAAAGACATTAAATTATAACTAACTAAATAAAGTAGGGATACAGGATCAGGTGATGTGTTGTATCTGCATGATATGGGAGCTGGTGGACCCCTTTGTGGGCCCTGGTGACCACATCTGCAGCAAGTGTTGGTTGCTCGAGGAACTCAGGCTCAAAGTTGATGACCTGGAATCTGAGCTTCAAACACTGTGACTCATCAGGGAGGGGGAGAGTTACCTGGACACTGTGAGTCAGGAGGCAGTCACACCCATTAGATTAACTAGTTCAAATTCGGTCTGTGGTCAGGGACAGGAGGGTGTGACTGCGAGTGAGGCAGGTAGGGAGATCAAAGAAGTAGTGCTGGAGGAGCCTAGGCCTTGAGTTTGTCCAACAGGTAAATTCTTACTCCCTGTGCGGATGAGACTGGGGGCTGTAGGAAGGATAAGCAACTGAACTGTGGCTCAGGGAGCCATTCAAGAGGGGGCAGAGGGGGAAAATGTAGTTGTGATTGGGGACAGTATAGTCAGGGGAATAGACAATTCTCTGTCACAAGGATCGAGAGACCTGAAGGCTGTGTTGCCTGCCTGGTGCCTGGGTTTGGGACATCTCATCTGACCTGCAGAGGAATTTGGAATGGGTAGGGAAAGATCCAGTTGTTGTCATCCATGTGGGTACCAATGACGTAGGTAGAACAAGGAAAGAGGTTCTGCTGAGGGAGTTTGAGCAGCTCAAGACTAAATTAAAAAGCAGAACCAAAATAGTAATAATCTCTGGATTGCTATCTGAGCCACGTGCAAATTAGCACAGGGTAAAAAATAGAGTTAAGAAACTGCAAGGGTAAAAAGACACTGATGGAAGTTATATACAGGCCTCTGAAGCCAGGATGTGGGGCACAAATTACAACGGGAGATAGAAAAGGTATGTAAAAAGGGCAATGTTACAGTGGTCAGGGGGATTTCAGTATGCAGGTAGACTGGGAAAATCACGCTAGTACTGGATTCCAATGGAAGGAATTTGTAGAATGCCTATGAGATGGCTTTTTAGAGCAGCTTGTGGTCGAGCACAGGAGGGAAAAGGCAATTCTGGATTTGGTGTTGTACAATGAACCAGATTTGATTAGGGAGCTTAAGGTAAAGGAACCCTTAGGATAATATAAGATAAGAAGATACCAAAAGTCAGGGGGCAGAAGTGAGTGCAGACTCTCTTACTAAGGAGAAGGTGCTTGGGAAGCTGAAAGGTCTGAAGGTGGATAAGTCACCTGGACTGGATGGACTACACCCCAGGGTTCTGAAAGAGGTAGCTGAAGAGATTGTAGAGGCATTAGTACTGATCTTTCAAGAATCACTAGAGTCAGGAATGGTTCTGGTGGACTGGAAAATCACAAATGTCACTCCCTTCTTTAAAAAGGGTAGGAGGCAAAAGACAGGAAATTATAGGCAGTTTAGCCTGACTTCAGTGGTTGGTAAGATGTTAGAGTCCATTATTAAGGATGAGGTTTCGGGGTACTTGGAAGCTTATGGTAAGATAGGCTGAAATCAGCAGGGTTTCCTTAAGGGGAGGTCTTGCCTGACAAATCTGTTGGAATTCTTTGAGGAAGTAACAGGCAGGATAGACAAAGAAGAGACAGTGGATGTTATTTTCTTGGATCTTCAGAAGGCCTTTGACAAGCTGCCGCACATGAGGCTGCTAAACAAGATAGGAGCTCGTGGTATTACAGGAAAGGTACCAGCATGGATAGAAGATTGGCTGACTGGCAGAAGGCAAAGAGTGGGAATAAAAGGGCCTTCTCTGGTTGGTTGCTGGTGACTAGTGGTGTTCCGCAGGGGTCGGTGTTGGGTCCGCTACTTTTCACGTTATATGTTAATGATCTGGATGACAGAACTGATAGATTTGTGGCCAAGTTTGTGAATGATACAAACAAAGATGGAGGGGCAGGTAGTGGTGAGGAAGCAGGGAGTCTGCAGAAGGATTCTTGACCTCACAATCTACCTTGTTGTGACCTTGCACCTTATTGTCTACCTGCAACGCACTTCCCTGTAGCTGTGACACTTTACTCTGTATTCTGTTATTGTTTTTATCTGTACTACCTCAATGTAACTGCATTGTGTAATGAATTGATCTGTACGAACGGTATGCAAGACAAGTTTTTCAGTGTACCTTGGTACAAGTGACAATAATAAACCAATTCCAATACCAATACTTGGACAGGTTGGGAGAATGGGCAAAGAAGTGGCAGGTGGAATACAGCGTAGGGAAGTGTACGGTCATGCACTTTGGTAGAAGGAATAAAGGTGGAGACTATTTTCTAAACAGGGAGCAAGTTCAGAAATCGGAGGTGCAAAGGGACTTGGGAGTCCCAGTGCAGGATTCCCTAAAGGTTAACTTGTAGGTTGAGTCAGTAGTAAGGAAGGCAAATGCAACGTTAGCATTCATTTCAGGAGGACTAGAATATAAAAGCAAGGAAGTAATGCTGAGGCTTTATAAGGCATTGGTCAGACCACATTTGGAGTATTGTGAGCAGTTTTGGGCCCATATCTAAGGAAGGATGTGCTGGCACTGGAAAGGATCCAGAGGAGGTTGATCCCAGGAGTGAAAGGGTTAACATATGAGGAGCGTTTGATGTCTCCGGGCCTGTACTCGCTGGAGTTTAGAAGGATGATGGGAGAATCTCACTGAAACTTACTGAATATTGAAAGGTCTGGATAGAGTGGACGTGGAGAAGATGTTTCCATCAGTGGGAGAGTCTAGGACCAGAGGGCACAGCCTCAGAATAGAAGGACAGCCCTTTAGAACTGAGATGAGGAAGAATTTCTTTAGCCAGTGGATGGTGAATCTGTGGAATTCATTGCCACAGACGGCTGTGGAGGCCAACTTACTTGATATATTTAAAGCGGAGGTTGTTAGATTCTTGATTAGTAAGGGTGTCAAAGGTTACGGTGAGAAGGCAGGAGAATGGGGTTGAGAGGGAAAAATAAATCAGCCGTGATGGAATGGCGGAACAGACTCGATGGATTGAATGTCTTATTCTGCTCCTATGTCTCACAAGAGACTGCAGATGCTGGAATCTGGAGCAACACACAATCCATTGGAGGAACTCAGCGGATCGAGCAGCATCTGTGGGAGCAAAGGAATTGTCGACAGGATGCAGGGTTTCACTGTAGTGTCCTGATGCAGGGTTTCAACCTGAAACGTCAGCAATTCCTTTCCCCTCACAGATGCTGCTCGACCCACTGAGTTCCTCCAGCAGATTGTTCCGAACTAACCACCTCCTTTATATCCCCTGCCCAGTGGTGCTGCCACATTCTCAGACTCTTAATTCTACCAATGTTATTCATTCCACTATTGTCACTTCAGCATTTCTTTTTGCTCTTGTTGCTGGATTCATTATTGTATTTATCATTACTATATACATTGTTTACTCTGAGCTTCACGCGAGCGAGGAATTTTGTTGCACCCTGGTGTATATGACAAACTAATCGGAATCTGAATCTGAATCCTGAATAAGATGAGCAGTCAGCTGCAGAGGGAAGGAGAAGGTGAGCTGGGAATATAAGAAATGATAGATGGAAGCCATTGGGCCCATTGAGTGTGTGCTGGCCCTTTGCAGGGCCCTCCGCATTGTTCCACTCCCTGCCGTTCTCTGTAACCTTGCAAATATTCCCCTTTCCAGTCCCATTCCTTGCACTTCCCTGCAGCCTTCCACTCAGTGAACTCCGGATCATAACTCACTGTATTATAAAAAGGTTCTCATCTCCCTTCTGGTTCTCTTGACAATTACCATCAATCTGTGGCCTCTAGTTATTGACCCTCCTGCCACTGGAAACAGCTTCATTTCATTTTATCAAAACCATTCCTGCTTTCGAACACCTCAATTAAGTCCATTTGACATGGTTTAACCTTGACGTTTTGTAAACTATCCCTGTCTGCACATGGTGGGAGCCACGTCCTCCTAGCTCTGCGTTAAAGAGAAGCAGACCACCCAGCAGACCACCAGAGCTGTGCAAAACCCTGGAAAACATTCAGAAGCAGGATTCAGACAGCAAAACATTGTCAGTGTTTTCTCCCAAACAGATGCTGCAACATCTGTCAACTGCTTCCACTGTTTTCTGTTGCCGCCCCAAATTTTCAGCATCTGCGGTTTTTTTGCTGCTTCACTTGCACCTTCCTGACGTTAGTGGAATTTAAGAGGAGCTCTGATTTAGACTGCAATCAAGAAAAAAGAAGAGCCAGTTGTACCAGGTGTTGAATGCATGCCTCTCCCAGCTTGGACTGGGGACTCAGTATAGAAGTTGGGATGTTCTGTTGCAGTTGTACAAGATGTTGGTGAGGCCACACTTGGAGTACTGTGTTCAGTTTTGGTCACCTTGCTATAGGAAAGGTGCCATTAAGCTGGAAGGAGTGCAGAGGGAGATTTACAAGGGTGTTGCTGGGGCTCAAGGGACTGAGTTATGGAGAGAGGTTGAGCAGGTTGGGAGTTAATTTATTGGAGTGTCAGAGAATGATCTTATAGAAGTGTATAAAATCATGAGGGCCATAGATAGGGTCAAAGTGCACTGTCTTTTCCCAGAGTTGGGGAGTCAAGAACTAGAGGGCATGGGTTTAAGGTGAGAGGGGAGAGATTAAATAGGAACCTGATGGACAACTTTTTCACCCAGAGGGTGGTCAGTAAATGGAATGAGCTGCCAGAGGGAGCGGTTGAGGCAGGTACATTAACAACATTGAAAAGGCACTTGGACAGGTACATGGATAGGAAAGGTTTAGAGGGATATGGGCCAACTGCAGGAAAATGGGACTGGCTTAGATGGGAATCTTGGTTGGTGTGGACCAGTTGGGCCGAAGGTCCTGTTTTTGTGCTGTATGATTCTGTGACTGGTGACCTCATTAGTATTACTAAAGAAAAGATAGTTGCACATACATAGCACATTACACCCCCCCCCCCCCCCAAGGATCTCTTCAATGTTCTCACAGCCAACTAAATATTTCTTTAGTGTCCTTGCCAGGTAGGAAAGTGGGAGCCAATCTGTGCATGGAAAGCTCCCACAAATTTACCACATTTTCATATGCCACAGAAGGCTGTTCAACCCATCAAGTCTCTGCCAGCTGTTAGAGCATGCCCATACATCGCATACCCTGACCTATTTCCCTGTAACTTGTACTCTTTCAAATGCCCATCAACGGCCACCCAGATACTACCACTCACCCACACACTTGGGGAAATTTACAGCAACCAACTAACCCACTGACCCACATACCTTTGGGACGTAGGAGGGAACAGGAGCACAGGGAGGAAACCCACTCGGTCACAGGGAGAACATGCAAAATCTGCAAGAGCAGCACCTAAGGTCAGGATTGAACCTGGGTCCCTGGATGTGTGAGGCAGCAGCACTACCCACTGCATCATTGGGCCGCCCAGTTGGGTGATAATATTGGTTACATACTTGGGACAACTCCCCTGTTCTTTTCCAAAATAGTATTGGTAAGGAATGTGAGCTCAACGGTTTCTTAACTTCTACTGAAGTCCATGGTGGTGTGTACACTTGAGACACGGCCACAGGAGGGGGGCTTAAAGTGCACACAGTTTACTCAAGGGCTCTGTGCAGACCATCTCAGGAACTTGCAGCAAATATTTTCGCAAACCAGAGAGTGATTTGCCATGTAATAAAATCCTAAATCCCAGGACATCACTTTGGGTAACAGAAATTCGCCTTAATAGAATTTACAAGTTACTACCCAAAAATTTAAGATACAGAATAAAATACACTCTTGTGGAATTTATGTGAGAAAAATAAATAAATAAAACATTTTTTCTTTCACTGTGTTTTTGATGCATGCACAGCGACACAGCTTCACGTTACAGAAAGCTGCAGTAAGGACTGTTTTCTCGGAACACAACTTCCCGAAACACAGTGGTCACCTGTAATTCATTAGAAATTATAAATATACCTGAAAATATGAAACTGTAAGCAACTGAACTCATGGAGATAATGAAAACAATTAACCTTTTCAATAAAGGTTGGAGACCCTGAACCACATGGCAAGGATTGAGGTAAAGCTGACAGATCAGATGCGAGGTGTGTCCAACCCTTGGTTCAGCAGCTCATGGAGGGCCCCTGGATTCAATGGTGAGTACAGGGACAGAAAACAAGGACAGATATAGGTGCACTTGACCTCCAGCACATTCCCAGCTTCCTCACTCCAGGCAGGGAAGTCAAGAATTCACTGGGCCGCACACTGCAGCTGTTCATTCCCAAAGGACTGTTTGGGTCCCCGAGTGGTGAGAAGGGAAGAGGCAAAAGGGCGGCTGCAAGAAGGGAAGTGATTGGTGGAAATGGAAGGGTGGACCAGGGAGGCTCAGCGGGAAGGGTCCTTCCAGGTGAAGCAGCAAATGTCTTGCACTTCTTCCAACCTTGTGAACTGCATACAGTGTCCATGATGTGGTGTCCTCCGCCCTGGAGAAACCAAACACAGACTGGGTGGCTGCTTTGTAGAACACCTCCGTTCAGTACACACGTCAGCCTGAGCTTCCAGAAGCCCAGCATTTTAATTCTTCACACCCACTCCCACTCTGACCTGCCAAAGGAGAGGCAATGTAAGCTTGAGGAACAACGTCTCATCTTGATGAGGCACGAACATTGAATTCTCCAGTATCAGGAAACCTGCTCCCCCTCTGTCCTTTCTCCCTCTCCTCCTGATCTACCCAGTCCCTCCCACACCCACCCCAGCCCCCGTCACCCTGTTTCTGCCCCCTCCTCCACCCACCCCATTCGCCCGTCACCCACACACTCCCCCCCCCCGGGTCCCCTCCTCCCCACCGTTCCCATCTGCCCTCCCCACCTCCCTTATTTGGTTCCATGCCCCACTTTCCTTTGACACCAGATTCCATCTTCTGCAGCTCTTTGTTGCCTCCACCTATCACCTCCCGGCCTCTGTCACTCCTTCAACTTTCCCCTCCTCCATCTGCCCATCACTCCTCCTGGATCCACCTATCACCTGCCAGCTCCTGCCCACCCCTTCCCTCCACCCCTTTATACCGGCTCTCTCCCCTCTATCTTTCAGTCCAGATGAAGGGTCTCGACCCAAATCGATGACGGTCCATTTCCCTCCACAGATGCTGCCTGACCTGCTGAGTCCCTCCAGCAGTTTGCTTTACGCTTTAGTACCTCAGCTTCTGCTGAATCACTCCGGACTTTATATCGAACTTAACAATTTTAGAGAACCCTCTTCCTTTCCCAATGTGTGTCTGTACTTTGTTTCAAAATGCTTCTTGTTTTTTTCTCGTTCCTGTATCCAGCTGTCAGTTGTTACCTTGACAGCTTTGGTCTGGACCTATCACAATCATTCCCTCTGTCCCATACTCCTCTCCCCACTTCCCTGCAACTAGACTTTCTCACTTTTCTAGTTCTAATGAAGTTCCTTGACCCAAAATGTTAACTTTGTTTCTCTCCTCACAGATGCTGCCTGACCAGCTGAGTACTTTCAGTATTCTTGTTATTTTGACTCTAGGTTACTACTCTGGCAACAATCAACTTGCCACTAAATCTTATTTAAATACACGAATTTAAATTCCTCAGCTGCCTTGGTGGGATTTGAACTCATGTCTGCAGATCAACCATCCAGACCTTTGGCTACTGGTCATAACTTAACCACAATACCACCATACTTTTGAGTGACTGCTACAAACTCACAGAAAAAAAGTTTATTTCCAAGTTTTACTTGAAGAACTATATAAAGAACTAAGGAACAAAAACAAGATGCAAGTATTGTTCAGTTTCCATAAAATGTTTGGAGGAGGGTTTGATTGAGGGAGCTTTCAGTGACAATATCCATCCAGCTATCATGTGTTGACAGCGTCGAATCAAACTTTGTTCCTTCATTTTTGTGCCTCACTATCAAAACCCTCCCTCAAAAGTCAATTGAGCTAATCCCTTGGCCAAGTATTAACTGACAAATCAGGATAAATGATTTGATTCCCACCCACAAGATGCTGATATTTTCTCAACAATTTATCAAGAAATCTTAAAATAAGAGCTATTTTGGGCATTTCCCAACATCTGGGACATGACTGACTTCAGATAACCCGAGGGATGTGAGAGTTAACTGTTTAGTTGCTGAAAGCCAAAGGAATTCCCACCTCTGGTGTAAAACATTGGAACTATGATGGGAACATCCCCACAAGCCTCGACTTCCCTATGATAAACCTTAAGTAGATTCAATGACTCCGCTTCCACAGCTCACCAGGGCAGAGAATTCTGAGGATTCATAGGATCCTGGCAGAATAAATTCCTCCTCATCTTTGTCTTAAATAGGTGACCTCCTAATCTAAACTATGCCCCTAGTTTAAGTTCCCCCACATGCCCTCACTCTGTTAATCTCCCTCAGAATCCTATAGGTTTGAATATAATCACCTTTCATTCTTCTAAACTCCAACCTACTCAACCTTTCCTCAATGAAGCAACCCCCTCTCCTCAGGAACTAACCTGGTGAATCTTCTCTGAATTCTCTCCAGTGGAAGTATGTCCCTCCTTGTGAGAAGCACAAAGTGTACTTGATACTCCAGATGTGGTCTCAATAACACCTTGTACAGTTAGAATCATTGAATTAGATTCATACAACACAGAAACAGGTCCTTTGGCCCAACTGGTCCATGCTGATCAAGATTCCCATCTAAACTAGTCACATTTTCCTGCATTTGGCCTATATCCCTCTTGTTGAGACAAGACCTTCCTACTTATATACTAGAAATGGAAACTAAGGCCAACATACGGTTATACAGCAATTAATATCTCAGCAACATCATATGATGCAGAGAAAACTAAGAAAGATTTATAAATATTTATAATATTGCAGTTCTTGCTGCACTCTGTAGTCAATGAAATACTTCCGAAGTGTAGCTTCTGTCAGACTGCACCAAGGTCCCTCACATGACAGTGTGTTAGAGCTAAGGTCATCAGTTTTAATGTCATTGGCAAGGATTTCCAAGATTTTTTTTTCATGAAAGCACCATGGGGTCTTTTACATCCATCTGAGAATACTGATGGATCTTGGTTTAACATTGGCATGTTTGATAGTTCAGCATTCCATTAGTACTGCACTGTTGAAACTAAATGATGTAGAGCTTTCAGACACCATTTGTCTCAATTACTCTCTAGCCTTATTTGCCTTCTCTGGACCAGATGGTGAGACTGCTGTTTGTCAAATTTGGAGCAGGTTTGGAAATGCACCTCTTGCTGTGTACACCACATCCCGTCTAAAGCAGGCTGTGAGCCTGCGATCTGAGAGTGCAGCTTAATGAATAAAGTGGCATAATGGTTCATTTGTAGGACTGTGGGGTCTTGCAAGGTATAGAATTAAAACCCAACCCAACCACAGCCAATCAAAGGCTAATGTGAGCTCATAATCTTTGCAGAAGCATTTGTAGAAAGGCAGAAAAAGATCGACTTATTACAGTGCACACACAGGTAATTGGTGGTGAGGAGCTTTGTTGGATAGCTGGGCTCCATGAACTAGACCAGAGGTCTGCACTATAGATCTGGAGGTCTGGGTTCGAATCTCGCCATCAGGAATTTAGTTTCAAGTATTCTGGCTAGCTTGTGTTGATGACTAAGGGTGATATCGACACCACTGGTCATAGCCTTTGAGGAAAGAATATTGTCATCCTTATCTACCTGGCCTTTGTGGGACTTTGTGCAAATCTAACCAAGATACCCCATTGACTCTCAACTTCCTTCTGAATTAGGTTGGTTAGAAACTGGATTGTTCAAGCTTCAAACTTACGACAGAATAACTACAGCCAGTATGCCAATGGATTTGGAAAGAGATCCTGTGCACTTCTTTGTGATTAAGCATGAAAGTGTCAGCAATACATCTGCTCTGATAACCCACTCCCTTCCAACCAAATCATGCAGCATACAATTCCAACTGTTGTGGTAGACTTGGCTTCACGCCTGTGGTAACAAGTCAGCATTGAGTGACCATCGTCAATACTCCGACAACAGACTTCAGGTAGAGGTGAGGTGAATTCTCTCCTCTCAGAGGGTTGTGAGGCTTTGGAACTCTCTTCATCAAAGGGCGGTAGAAGCAGAGTCTTTGAATGTTTGAGATAGGTAGGTTCTTGATAAGCAAGGGAATGAAAAGTTACCATCGGTAGGTGGGAATGTGGGGCTTAAATTATCATCAGCTCAGCCACAACCTTGTTAATTGGGAGACCAGGTTTGAAGGGCCAAATAGCCTCCCTCTGTTTAAGATTTACATGTTTGTAAGAGATGGGGAGACTTGAAGGTACTGGTCTATTGAACTTTCCTGTACTATTGACCTTGATAACTAGCATGTGTGCTGAGGTTGTATATAATACTCAAAACTTATTTGCACCATTCATAAGGTCTCTGTTTCTCACTCCACAGATGCTACCTGACCTGCTGATTTTTTGCAGCACATTTGACACTCATTAGTATTAGATCTGGAGATGATATTGTCCAGAAGGTTCTTCAGAAGTCAAGAACGAGGCACAAGTCTTGTGGTCACAGCCGTTTAATTAGATGTTCATAACAAAGAAATAACAGTAAAGAACTGCAAGCAAGTAACGTCAGCTCGAACTGTAACCAACTCACTCTCACTCACTCTAACACACTTTAACAAAGAACCTGCCTCGTGTTCTTTCTTTATACTGAAACCTGGTTCAAGCTGGATAGATAAGGGGGTCTTCCCTGATAAGAACAGCCTGTGAGACAGCAAGGACAGCCTTGATTTACACTGCCGTGATGTCTCAGAATTACAAACAAAGAAACTACACAAGTACAGAACCAGCTATACTACAAATTACTGAACATCCACTGAACATTTACAGACAAACAGGTGATTATACCAATATATAAACAAGCATAAAGAAAGTTAAGCTACAAGAAAAAAACAACTTAGACCCTAACCCATCATTGGTAACTGTCCTTCAGCTGATCCACTTGCTTCGGTTCAGATGAGAATAACGGGTGGGCTGGAGTCACAGGTAACCCAGACTGGGTAGAGATGGCAGATTTCTTTCCCTGAAGACTCTAATGAACCTGATGTGACAACTCAGCAGTTTCATGGTCACAAGACATAACTGATGGAAGCACATGATTCTAGAATTTACTTACTTAATTGAACAAATTCACAAATATTTGCACTTAGCAAAAGTTTGTGCAAATGTGCAAGATGGTGCTGGTGTGGTGACTGGTTGAAAGCTGCTTTCTGCAGATCTAACTTATTATTTCTATTATAATCATTCTCCTCTTTTAAATCTAAATTCTATGACTCGAAGAATTACTACACTTTATTCTGCATTCTGTTATTATTTTCCCTTGTACTACCTCAATGCACTGTGTGGACGGCATGCAAAACAAAGTTTTTCACTGTACCTTGGTACATGTGACAATAATAAACCAATTTATCAATTTACACTGTGATGGGATTTGAACTCATGTCATAGGATTGCAGAAATTTACAGCATAGAAGGAGGCCATTCAGCCCATTGTGTGCAAGCCAGACAAAAATAGGCCTTAGGTTAATCATACTTCCCAATCCTTGGTGCATAGCCCTGCAGTTTTTGCTCGTTAAGGGTCCATCCAGGTCCTACCTGCCTCCACCACCCTTCCAAGCTCTGAGTTCCAGACACCACCACTCAAGTCAATTAGTTTTCTCTCCAACCCACCCTCCTTCCTTCCTTGTTACTATCCTCTCTGCTAAGGGATATCGGCCCTTCCTCTGCACCCTGTCTTGACCTCTATTCCTTCCAATTAAATCTCCTCTCAGAATCCTTTGTTCCAAAGCAAACTCTAGCATAAAAACTGTAACTCTCCAGCCCTGGCAATCCTGGCCAATCTCTGCACCACATCTTCCTGCAGCGTGAACCCAGAACTCTGCAGTGTGTTCTAGCTCTGACCTGTTAATGGCTGAGACAGTTCTGTCATGGTTTCCCTGTACTTGTGTTCTGTGCTTCAGCCAAGTGTTGCAAAGCCTGGAAAATCAATCCAGGCCCTAGAACTTCTGGCGTTGTAATTTAGTCACTTTGCAACTGTCCCCTATGACAGCATATTTCACAACAACATCTCTATCTCAACATGTTTTTCCCCCTGTGTGCTGCCCCTTCACACTGGGCTGACATATGTCTGTGAGTTGGGTCCGGTTGTCTGTCCCAGTTAACCATACACCAGCCTACACTAACAGTGTGATGAGGACAGGGGATGAATCTCAGTTTCATAAGTTGCCCCCACACACATGGACTTCCCAACAGCTGGGCGGGGAGAAAAGGAGAGAAGCTGGAACTGATTCCTTCTCCGGCCAAAGGGCATTCAAGTGGACAATCCACGGAGTACGAAGTCAGGCAGCTCAGCACATAATGGATCTCACGGCTTAAAAATAAACAAGAAATTGGACTGTATTTCAGTTTGAATGCACTTGAGAGCTTTCAGAGAAACCTTCCTCTCAGTTCTAGGTCCCATGCGAGTCCCTTCATTTTGTTACCTACCACAACGTATTATCCCCAGAAGGTGATTCAAGAACTGCAGTCCATGCATATTTCTCCCCCGCCTCTCTTACAAAACAAGTCAGGAACAGGTCAGACGGGGAGGACTTGAGCTCACATTCTGTTCCATCTTCTTCCATCACCCAGGGACAGGCTTCAGCTGTGTTTGTCAGTCATTTCTCTTCCAGTCCGTGGATACATAACTCAACGGCTGCAGATCTTTCAGCGTGGAGGCGGCTGGCTTCCTGTCCAAACTGCAGATTAATCTGTCCAGGAGAGAACCATTGCTTCACGTAGACATTTAAAAATAAAGATACCCATTGCACCCACAAGGCCACCATTCACTATGGAGGAGTTAGGTGAGATCACATTGAGTCTGACCTTGCCCTCATCTGAAGTTTGGGCACACACAGATCCCAACATGACCCTCGATTAGAAGTCTCAAATCATACGATCTTCTGGAGACACAGGAGATTGCAGATGCAGAAAATCTGGAGCAATGCACAAAGATGCTGGAGGAACTCAGCGGGTCAGGCAGCCTCCGTGGGGTGGAAATGGACAGTCGATGCTTCGGGTCGTGACCCTTCATCAGGACTGGATAGCTAGTATGAAAATGTGAGGGGAAGGGCTGGAGCAAAAGCTGGCAGGTGATAGGTGGATCCAGGTGAGGGGGTGATAGGCAGGAGAGTGGGAATGATGTAAGAAGCTGAGAGATGATAGGTGGAAGTGACAAAGGGCTGAAGAAGGTAGAAAGTGATAGGAGAGGACAGTGGACCATGGACTATAGAGAAAGGGGGTTCTATTTAGTTTTATACGTTGTTTGTTTCTGTTCATACGTCCTTCCATGTGTTTGTTCACAGGATGCGGAGGTGATTGCCAATGCCAGCATTAACTGTCCATCCCTAAATGCCCCAGAACTAAGGAGGTAGTTATGAATCAACCCCACTGCTACAGGTTTGGACTCAGATACAAACCAGACCAGGTAAGGGCAAGAGATTTCATTCAATGAGAAACTATAAGACTATTAGATGCAGGAGTAGAATTAGGCCATTCGGCCCATCGAGTCTACTCCACCATTCAATCATCGCTGCTGGTTCTTTCCTTTCTCAACACCATCTCCCACGTTAGAACGTAGAACATAAAACATGGAACAGTATAGCACAGGAACAGGCCCTTCAGCCCAAGATGTTGTACCAAATTAATTAAATGCCTAACTAAACTAGTCCCTTCTGCATGCACAATGGCCCTACCCCTCCATTCTCTGCACATCCGTGTGCCTATCTCAGAGCCTCTTAAACGCCTCTATCGTATCTGCCTCCACCACCACCCCTGGCAGCACATTCCAAGCACCCACCATTCTCTCTGTAAATCTTGCCCCGCCCATCTCCTTTGACTTTACCCCCTCACCTGAAATGCACGCCCTCTAGTATTAGAAATTTCAACCCTGGGAAAAAGATACCAGTTGTCTACTCAATCTATGCCTCTCATAATTTTATAAACCTCAATCTGGTCTCTGCTCAGTCTCTGCCGCTCCAGAGAAAACAACCCAGGTTTATCCAACCTCTCCTTCTAGCTCATGCCCTCTAATCCAGGCAGCATCCTGGTGAACCATCCCTGCACCCTCTCCCTGTAATCCTTAACCCCCTTATCAATGAAGAACCTGTCCATATCTGCCTTAAATACACCCAATGACTTGGCCTGCACAGCCCTCTGTGGCAATGAATTCACCACCCTCTGGCTGAAGAAATTACTTTTCATCTCAGTTCTAAAGGGACGTCCCTTTCTTCTGAGGCTGTACCCTCGGATCCTAGACTCTCCCACTGATGTGGAGGCCAAGTCATTGGGTGTATTTAAGGCAGAGATTGATAGGTATCTGAGCAGCCAGGGCATCAAAGGTTATGGTGAGAAGGTGGGGGAGTGGGGCTAAATGGGAGAATGGATCAGCTCATGATAGAATGGCAGAGCAGACTTGATGGGCCGAATGGCCGACTTCTGCTCTTTTGTCTTATGTTCATCAAAATGAAACCTTAACAGTCCACAGATGCTGCCTGACCTGCTTGGTGTTGCCAGCATTTTTTGTTTTTGATGAATCTCCTAGGTTTTTACTGAACTTTAAGAACCAATATGTTGTAACTGTCTGGGGAAATATTGGATATTGGTTTATCACTGTCACATGTACTGAGGTACAGTGAAAAACTTTGTTTTGCATGCCATCCATACAGATTGCTTCAAAACATAAATACATCGAGGCAGTGCAAAGGGAAAAGCAATAGCAGAATGCAGAACACAGTGTTACAGTTACAAAGAAAGTGCAGTGCAGGCAGACAATAAGGTGCAAGGACATGACGAGGTAGATTGAGAGATCAAGAGTTCATCTTTATCATACAAGATGTCCGTTCAAGAGTCTTATAACAGCGGGATAGAAGCTGTCCTTGAGCCTGGTGATGCGTGTTTTCAAGCTTTTGTATCTTCTGTCCAGGGTGGGTGGGGTCTTTGATTATGTTGGCTGCTTTCCCGAGACAGTGAGAAGTGTAGACAGAGTCTGTGGAGGGGGTGCTGGTTTCAATGATGTTCTGAGCTGTGTCCACAACTCTCTGTAGTTTCTTGCAGTCTCGGGAAGAGCAGTCGCCTTATACAGTCATAATGCATCCAGATAGGATGCTTTCTATGGTGCATCTATAAAACTTGGTGAGGGTCAACGGGGACATGTCGCATTTCCTTAGCTTTCTGAGGAAGTAGAGGTGCTGATGCGTTTTCTTGGCCATAACGTCTACGTGGTTGGACCAGGACAAGCTATTGGTGATATTTACACTGAGGAACTTGAAACTCTCAACCCTATCCAGCTCAGAACCTTTGCTACATACAGGGACGTGTGCACCAGCCTGCTTCCTGAAGTTAATGACCAGCTCTTTTGTTTCTACTCCTCTATGGAATGCACATATACTTGCCTCAACTGCAATGGAGAGACAAGAGATTCTGCAGATGCTGGAATCTGAAGCAATACACACAACATGCTGGAGGAACGCAGCAGGTCAGGCAGCACCTATGGAGGGGAATGAACAGTCAACGTTTCGGGTTGAAACCCTTCATCAGGACTGGCAGCCTGACAGGCAGAAACGTCGACTGTTCATTCCCCTCCATAGGTGCTGCCTGACCTGCTGAATTCCTCCAGCATTTTGTGGGTTTTGCCTCAACTCTAATGACCAGCAAACCAGGTTTAGTTTCAGAAAAGGATTTGACCTTACATTCCGGGTGATTCATATGTTACCATGCCAGGAAACTTTACAGTCACCTGACAGGTTCTGAAACATGGCAATTTGGCCATGGACTTCTGGGAAAGCATCACACCTATCTCCTGGTGGAGGAATGTAGCCATCACAACACAGAGATACCAAGTGACCCCAGCTACTGCTACTCTCAGATATGTTGTGTTTGAGCATAATTGCTTGATTCTGAGTTCCAATCACTGAACAATTCATTGGCTGCAACTAGTTTCTAGCAGATGTTGTTCAGCACTCACAGCCAATCCAGTGATGTGCACATGTTGGGAAACTTGGGAACAGGAGGAGTCCATTCGGTGTCTCGAGCCTGGTCTACACTTAAATGGCATCATGGCTGATCTGTGTATCTGCATTTTCCCCATATCCCTTTTGAACGCTGGTTAATAATTATACGATCTCAGGTAATGGACAAACATCAATTGCGTTTACAGACGGGAGTTCAGTTTCCAAAACTTTCTGCTTGAAAGGCATGAGTATAGATTTTGGACTTTGCTTCTAGAGTTTAATCCTTGAGGCCTAATCCAGCAGAGATGTTTCTCTCTGCTACTGAAGGATACTGGTTCCTTCACAGCCCGAGAGAGTGGCTGCACTGCTGCCTGGGCTTGAGGCCAGTACAAGGTACCAGCTCCAGAATTCCTCTGGAGGATTGCCAATCTTGATGGAGTCTCCAGGAATTGTCAAAGTCAAAGTCGAGTTTATTGTCATCTGCACAAGTACATGTGTGCACAGGTACAATGAAAAACTTACTTGCAGCAGCATCACAGGCACAGAGCATCAGACAAGCAGCATTCACAAAAAAAAACATAAACCAAACGTAAACTATACACAATCTTTACAAGAAAGGACACAATTAGAACAAAAAAAACCACAAAGTCCATTTTAGTGCAAAGTGTTCAAAGTGGTCCCAGTGTTGAGATGAACATTAAGGACACTACTGGGTGTGAACTAGGGAAGACAAATCCTATAGAACATTAAAAAAACAGCATGGCTTTCATTTTATTTGAAAGCTTTTACATCATTCTCTGTGTCAGGAAATTAGATCACATGTTCCAGGGAGCAGACATCATTGGTTATTTTCACAGTACTGCTGCATGTGAGATGGTATTGGTATTGGTTTATTATTATCACATATACTGAGATACAGTGAAAAACTTTTGTTTGCGTGCCATCCAGACAGATGCTAAGTACTTCAAGGTGGTAAGAAGAACACAGAATGCAGAATATAGTGCAGCAGTTACAGAGAAAGTGTCTAGTCTGAGAACTCCACCCAAGTAAATTCCTTCACATTTTCTACTTTGCCTGCTCTACACGGACACCCCCTACCAATCGCCCCTTCCTCTATGACAACCCCCAATAATGTCCCAATGACCCATTCCTCTCTCCAAGCTCCATACCAAAGCACCACATGCCCTACCTGGACCCTGACTTTGAGACCCCAAACCAGCAAAACCCAAATCCCGTTCTCCAGCAACCTCCTCAGCCTTTGGGTTTCAGCCTATAGCTCCACAAATGCTCTGATCTCGCACCCACCCCATTCCCAGGCTCTGAGTGGCCCTCTTGACTGCTGGCCTTTGAGAACATTCCCATATTCCAATTGCTCCCTATCTCCACTACCTCCTCCAGATGGAAAACCCCTCAAGAGCACAGAGTCCCTGTAAATCTCAGCTGTTTATCCCACACTTCCCCTTCAATAGTGGCCGTGCCCATTCACATCTGCAGCTCTGGAATCTGCTGTCTAAACAAATAGCCTCCCTTCCTTAAAACCTATCTCTTTGACCAAGCTTATTCCCACCTGTTCCCACATTTCCCTCTTTTCATGGGGTAATGTTCTGATTGTGTGTCACCCTGTGAACCAGCTTGGGACATTTTGGGATGTTCAAAGAAAAAAGAATAAAACAAACATCAGTTTACATTGTTATTGTGAATGTCCACCTCATTCTGCACTGTAAAGTTAATTTCTCCCTGTGATTTTTCACCCCAGCTTGCTGATATCTACCCATGAAAATCCATTGGACATTGAGGCCACAAGGCTCGGAAAACAACCTCAGGTTAAGTGTGGCTGTTATTTGCAGAGGACTTGTTCAAAGTTTCTGAAAATGTTATTGAGCCCTTTGGATGCATTTCCAGATTATGAATATATCGCTGATTTTTTTTGTATGCTTCCTTTCTTCTGAGTAGTTTTAAATAAATTTAAATAAATAAACTCAATATTTCAGGAACAGCTTCTTCCCCACCACCATCAGGTTTCTGAATGGTCCATGAAACCATGAGCACCACCTCGTTATTCCTTTATTGCACTATTTATTTATTTTGTAACTTATGTCTTGCACTGTACTGCTGCCCCGAAACAACACATTTCACGACATATGTCAGTGATCCTGATGTCACCTGATTCTGATTCTGATTCTGAAATTCCTTTATTACCCTAGCCTGAACTCTCCAAGACTTCTTCTGTGTTGGCCTAATAATATGTACCTTTGTGCCTTAAAGATCACCTCGCAAACTTAATTCCAGAATAATACAGAAAATGCTGGAAACACTCAGGAGATCAGGTAGCATCTGTGGAAAGAGAAACAGAGTTAACATTTCAGTTTGCTAACCTTTCATCAGAGCTTCTTTTGGAAGGTTGAATCTATGCACTCCTGAATTTACTAATGTGCCTTGGAATGAGCAGCACAGGTTTACTGGATTAATTCTGGATACAAGGGGACTGCACCATAAAGAGCGATTAAGCATGGTCTATACTCATGGATTTAGGAGAATCAGAGGCAAACTCAATGAGACATTTGAGACTCTGACAGGGATAATCAAGAAGGATGCCAAGCCTCTAGCTGGACAGTCTATAACTCGGAGTCAAGATTAGGGGGTCAGATATTTTCGACCGAAATGAGGAGGAATTTCTTTACTTAGTGGGATGTAAATCTTTGGAATTCTTTGGTCCAGTGGTCTGTGGGTCCTTAGTCATTCAGTGTATCCAGTTGGACAATGAGAGGAGATTGGATCAAGCAAATGAGCGATCATCAAGTCATGGAGAGATACAGCACTGAGGCAGGTCCTTCAGCCCATCGTGTCCACGATGACCAAACAACACCCATTTTCCTTTATTCTAATCCTATCCCAAACTATTTTATTTTCCCCACATTCCCATCAACTCCCTTCAGGTTCCATCACTCACCTGCACAGCAGGGTCAATTTTCAGCGGCCAATTAACCTACCAAGCGGCAAATCTCTGGAGGAGCAAGAGACTGGAGATGCTGGAATCCAGAGCAACAAGCAAACTGCTGGAAGAACTCAATGGGTCAAGCAGCGTCTGTGAATGCAAAGGAATGGTTGATGTTTCTGGTCGAGATCCTGCATCAGGACCGTGCAAACTGATGCAGGATCTTGACCCGAAACATCAATCGCCCCTTTCCTCCACAGGTGCTGCCTGACCTGCTGAGTTCCTCCAGCAGTTTGTACTTTGTTCTGCATGTCATTGGGATGTGGAGGAAACAGGAGCACTTGGGGAAACTCAGGGTCACAGGGAGAACGTGCAAACTCCACACAGACAGCACCCGAGTTCGGGATTGAACCCAGCTCACTGGAGCTGTGAGGCAGAGGATTTACCAGCTGCGCCACCAAGCCACCCTGATCCTGAGGCACACAATCAGCTGTGATCTTACTGAATGCAGGAGCAGGCTCAAGGGGCCAGAGGATCATCTCTGCTGCTACTTCTTCTGGTTGACATCTTAAGATGTCCTGAATCACCTCGCAAACGAAGTACTTCTGGCATGCAATCTCTTCCATACCAGAGGAACTGTGGCACAGCAAGATCCCACTCACGCATCCTTGGCTACCAAAAACCTGATGGATCTGCTCGCCTTGCCCCTCGCTCTCCGTCCTGCTTCCACACTTACCCATTGTCCGTGGATTTGCTCCCTTTCCAGGGATGACCACAATGTGGACCTACTTCATTCCCTCAAGGCACGATGTGAGGGGACTGCACCTTTAAGAGGAAAATAAATAGGCGAGCATGTGGCTTGTGTTAGGGATACAGACAGGAGATATCAATAAGCCTTCAGCAGCCAGGAGACCTAGGTTACACACCAGCTGAACATGCTAACTTCAGCCCCAACCTCAGCTGTAATAATATTATCACATGTCAGTCTTTTATACACACAGCCCAATAAAATTCAGAGATTCTATGATTGGCCTTTTTTTTCACCAAAGGGTGACTACAAGTTGACACAAACCATATTTTTGGTTTTAAACTCCTTACTGGGGACATGTGGGCGATTTCAAATTATTTTTTAAAGTATAAATAAAGTACTTTTAAAATAATTTGAAATAAAAATTGAATAAATATTCTAAAACGATGTGTAAACAGTCCTTTCAGGAGCCTTTGACAAGTGGTTAGCGGTGTTTGGCAATGAGGCTTTTCGTTACTGTTAACACATTTAAGAAGTTAAGTTCATATTGACTTTCTTTATAATCTTTTTCCCTTTTCTATGTCCATGTCACTCTTGAGTACTAACTCCCCCTGCTCGTGGCCAGCTCTCAGCCAAGTGAGTAATATTGTTTGAAGACTATTTAACTGTGAAGGCATCGCAACTGTATTTTATCCCGTTCCTGTTGGTGAAGTTTCCAAGAATGGTCACCAAGGGGAGATCAGAATTTAGAGCTTCTGGCCTGCTTTGCTGCTTACTCGGTTCAGGAATGCCAGGGCCTGTTGTGTAACATTGGCTGTCAGTCAAAAAGAGCAATCCCATAATACCATGTGTCCAGAGGATCCTAGCATTTATCTCTTTGAACATAATGAAGGCACCAGGATAAGAACAGACAGCAGGTCACGTGAGGACAGATGATTAAGATGTTGGTGATAGAGTTGGTTTCAATTGACTTCTTATGGGAGGAGAGAGGGGCAGAGACATGGAGAGGATTAGAAAGTGATTTCTTGAGCTTAAGGTCTTGGTGGCCACCCAGGATGAGTGAATGAAATCAAATATATGCAGGAGGTAAGAATCAGAGGGTTGCAGAGATATACAACAGTACAGCACAGGAACAAACCCTTCAGCCCATGATGTCTGCACTGAACACGATGCTGAATTAAACTAAATCTTTTCTGCCTGCACATGATCCATTACCCTCCGTTCCCTGCGTATTCATGTATATCTCTAACAGCCTCATAAATGCCTCTATCGTATCTGCTTCCACCACCACCCCTGGCAGCCCGTTCCAGGCACCTATCTCTCTCTGTGTAAAAAACTTGCCGCACACATCTCCTTTAAACTTTCCCCCTCTCACCTTAAATGCATGTCCTCTAGTATTTGAAGACGTCTGATGTTTCAAGGGTTGGAGGATCAAGCGGGGATGAGAGGTCTTGCGAGAGGTGGCATCTCATCGCAGTCTGTCTCTTGGTCAATGAGAAGGAAAGACCTCAGGAACACAGCCAGCCACTAATTCACTCTGACCAGCTGAAAGTATGCGGCCCTCTCTCTCTATACAGGGCTGTGCTATGGACACATTCCATCCACTGAGACCCACACATGAATCATCAGGACTCTCAACTTTGCCAAAGCAAAAATAAACCCTGCTTATTTTTCTTTTAGTGGAAAAATATTTTGTTTCCAGTTCCAACCTCTCAAATGGGAAAGGAGTCTAAAAAAATGCAGCTACACAGCTCCCTCTGAGCAAGGTAGCATTAGGCAGGACGACGCAGTTGGCTTGTTTGATTTGGCCGGGAGAATTGGTTTTATTCCCCCTCACATGACGCACCTTATGGCCCACATTTCACATACTTCCATATCCTCCCTGTGTTGCCAGGAAGTATTGGGCTCAGCTCTGAACTCCTCGAGACGATATGAAGTAAAAATGAACATCTTAATGACGGCTGTGCAGTCTATCAGTGCCAATATTGTTAATTATCCTTACAGTGACCTAATCTAAAATTAAGCTGTTGCAATTATATCTGCTTCATTATTTTTCCTCTGGGTCAGGCCAAGGCAAATGATCTTGAGGAGGTGGAAAGGCACACACTTTCTATTCCAGGTTCTGGTATCATCAAATTCCAAATTCATCTGGACTGACAGCTCTCTGACTCGGCTGTGCCAATTCCAAGGAGGGATCCCACCTTGATGGAAGGTTCTGTTGAAGAATTTTACCTCTCTTCTTCAACAGCAGAGCACATTCTGCATGGTTCCAGCATTGTTGTCCATTGGGACACTTCTTTAACATTCAGCTCTCAATAGAAATTCAAGCTCAATAGAGTAGGTCACACAAAGAAAACATCTTTAGCTATACACACAAAATGCACAAAGTATCTTTCACTGTTTGATCTCAATCTTCAAAGTATTGAGCTCAGCATTTCCCTGCCAATGAATCTGGCTATTAGTAAAATAAACCTTCATTGCCGATTCCAGACAGGGCTTGAGCTCAGTTGTTGAACAGAGGGACCTGGCGGTACAAGCACATGCTTCCCTGAAAAGTGGAACACGGGTGGGCAGGATGGTGAGGAAGGTATATAGCATGCTTGCCTTCATCAGCTGAGGCATTGAGTATAAGAGTTGGGACATCATTTTTCAGTTCTACGAAACATTGGTTAGGCCACACATGAGTGCAGTTCTGGTCACCACACCATAGGAAAGAAGTGATTAAGCTGGAGAGGGTGAAGATTCACAAGGATGTTGCCCAGACTGGAGGGCTGGACTTATCAGGAGAGATTGGATAGGCTGGGTCTTTTTTTTCCCTGGAGCAAAGGAGGCTGAGGGGTGACGTGATGGAGGTACATAAAATTGTGAGAGGCATAGATAGGGTAGGTAGCCAAGGTCTGTTTTCTAGGGTAGGGGTGCCTAATACCAGTGGGCAGAGGTTTAAGGTGAGAGGGAGGAGGCTTAAAGGGGATCTGAGGGGTAAATTTTTCACATAAATTGGAACCGAACGAGCTGCCAGAGGAGGTGGTGGAGGCAGGAACAGTAACAACAGTTAAGAGGCATCTGGGCAGGTACTTGAATGAACAGGGCACAGAGGGATATGGAGTTAATGTAGGCAAGTGGGATTAGTACAGATAGGCATGGTGGTTGGCATAGACACGGTGGGCCGAAGGGCCTGTTCTGTGCTGTATTCAGCATTGTGTAATGTGTAACACTGGAAGAGCAATGGTTCCAGAGAGGGTGACGAAGGGGCTTTACAAGGACATTGGCTGGGGTCGAGAGTTATAGTTAGGAGGAGTGGTTGTTGAGGCTGGGGTTGTTTTGGTTGAAAGGAAGGTGGTTGAGGAGGCATATAGTTGAGACATACACAATTATGACAGATCTGGTCAGGGTAAACTGAAAGGACATAGTTCCCTTGGTACAGAAGCCAGTAGTGAGGGGGATTAGACAGGAGCTGACAAAACCTTCCTTCAGTGAGTGAGTGGTGGGGGTCTGGGAGTCCCTGCTTGAGAGGGTGGTGGATGCAGGAACCCTCTTCACGCTTAGCCAGCACCTATAGAAACACCCGAAGAGCCTCGACCCACAGGTCCACAGACTGAGTATTTGGTTTGGTAAACCCACACCCAAATGGAAGTGGGTTTTCCATTAAAGTCCGCCTTTGGTCAGATGGACATGACGGGCACAGAGGTCTCTATGTACATTCTATGACTCTTCAACCATCCTGGTGTACACTCCACCCTGGCAAACGTCAAGCTGGCACCGAGGGAGCGGAGCACTGTGATCAACAGTCACGAGACAGTGCACCCTGATGTCTTCCCGATCATTGTGGGGAACTTGAAGAAGTCTCTGACCAACTACCAACAACACATCACCTGCGGAACCAGAGAAGCCAACACACTCGATCACTGTTACACCGCTAACAAGAACAACTACCGTGCCATCCCCTGCCCGCACTTTGGCAAGTCTGATCACTGGGCTGTACCTCGACTCCCGACACACAGGCAGAGACTGAGGATCGCAGCACCATGGTGAGGACCGCGAAGGCCTGGTCAGGGGAGCCTAAGGAGCGTTTACAGGACTGCTTTGAATCGGTGGACTGGACCATGTTCAAGGATTCACCCTTGGATCTGAATGAATATACCACAGCTGTCACCGACTCCATCAAGACCTGCATGGGTGAGTGTGTGCCATCGAGAACATACTGAGTTTTTCCAAACCAGAAATCCTGGATGAACCAAGAGATTCACAGTCTGCTGAGGGCTATATCTGTGGCATTCAAGACGGGCGATCCAGAACCCTACAAGAAGTCCAGAGATGACCTACATGAGAGCAAGAAGGCAATTCTGAGTGAAGTTAGAGACACAATCGGACACACGGCGGCTGGGGCAGGGTCTGCAGGCTATCACTTCCTACAACGCGAAACCTAACGGCATAAATGGGAGTGATGCTTCACTCCCCAGCGAGCTCAATGCCTTTCATGCACACTTTGAAAGGGAGAACAACACTACACCTGTGCGAAGCCCCACAGCATCCGACGACCCTATGATCTCTGGCCGATGTCCGAACATCCTTCAAGAGGGTGAACCCTCGCAAGGTGTCAGGCCCCGACAGTGTACATGGCAGGGTACTGAAAATCTGTGCTGGAGTATTCAACATCTCACTGCTGTGATCTGAGGTTCCCACCTGCTTCAAAAGGGCAGCAATCAATCCAGTGCCCAAGAAGAGCAGACTGAGCTATCACTTAATAGTACTCACATTAACTGTGGTGAAGTCCTTCAAGAGGTTGGTCATGGCTAGAATTACCTCCTGCCTGAACAGAGACCTGGACCTGCTGCAATTCGCCTACGCCACAACAGGTCTACAGCGGATGCAATCTCACTGGCTCTCCACTCTACTTTGGAGCACCTAGACAACAGCAAGACATACGTCAGTCTGCTGTTTATTGATTACAGCTCAGCGTTCAACACCATCATCCCCTCAGTACTAATAACCAAGCTTCAAAACCTGGGTCTCTGTACCTCCCTCTGCAACTGGATCCTTGACTTCCTTATCAGGAGACCACAGTCAGTGCGGATCGGTAGTAACATCTCCTCCTCACTGACAATCAACACAGATTCACCTCAACGATGCATGCTTAGCCCACTGCTCTACTCTCTCTACACTCATGACTGCGTGGCTAAGCACAGCTCAAACATAATCTATAAATTCGTCAATGACACCACTGTTGTTGGCAGAACCTCAGATGGCGACGAGGAAGCGTACAGAAGTGAGATAGATCAGCTGGCTGAGTGGTGTCGCAACAATAACCTCGCACTCAACGTCAGCAAGACCAAGGAACTGATTGTGGACTTCAGGAAGGGGAAGTCGGGAGAACACACACCAGGCCTCACTGAGGAGACAGCAGTAGAAAGGGTGAGCAGCTTCAAGTTCCTGGGCATCAACATCTCAGAGGATCTATCTGGGGCCCAACACATTGATGCAATCATGAAAAAGGCACTCATTAGGAGTTTGAGGAGATTTGGTATGTCACCAAAGACACTTGCAAATTTCTACAGATGTACAGTGGAGAGCATTCTGACTGGTTGCATCACTGCCTGGAATGGAGGCTCCAATGTGCAGGATTGAAAGAGGCTGCAAAAGGTTGTAGACTCAGCCAGCTCCATCATGGGCACAACCCTCCCCACCACTGAGTACATCTTCAAGAGGCGGTGCCTCAGGAAGGCGGCATCCATTCCTGAGGACCCTCACTGTCCTGGGACATGCCCTCTTCTCGTTACTGCCATCAGGGAGGAGGTACAGGAGCCTGAAGACCCACACTCAATGACTTATGAACAGCCTCTTCCCCTCCACTATCAGGTTTCTGAACAGTCCATGAACCCATGAGCACCACCTCATTATTCCCTTTTGTTTTGCACTATTTATTTATTTTGTAATTTAGAGTAATTTTATGTCTTTCACTGTACTGTTGCCGCAAAGCAATAAATTTTGCATCATATGAGTCAGTGACAATAAACCTGATTCTGATTCTAATGTTGGAAACACAGCAACCCATCTGTGCACAGCAAGCTCCCACAACCAGTGATCTGTAATGACCAGATAATCTGTTTTGTTTTAGTAATATTGACTGCTGTTTTATGCTCTACACTAAAAGTCCAACAAGGTACATGGAACAAGGGAGTTAAGTCTTAACTAAATATATAAGAAGCATCAATTTTAATGTGATGGGTTTCCTTTGGGATTGTCTGGGCTTTAGTATCTGAAAAGATTGATCATCCTACTGATCTTATCATCTCCTCCTGTTTTTGACTTTAGCAGACTCCCATTAAACTCTAGACACAGCTCACACTGGGCATATTTGCGCAGACACCCCAGGTCAGGTGGGGGTGCACACCATCACCTGTGGCGAGGATGAATTATGTCCCTGAGATAGAATGTATTAACTGAGGTATGTGGACTGCAAAAAGAAGGCAGGATATCAATATTACTTAATTCCATTGGAACCCTCATTGCAATAGGATTTGTTAAACACTTAATCTAAACTGGGCCATTCACTAAAAATATCCATAACTGCAAGGAGTTGTCCCACCTCCCCCCCCCCCCCCCCCACAGTGCTTTTGGTACATGTCGGAATGCTTGGTTATATTTTGTTTATTGTTTACCTGCTGAATGTTAGAATTTTTTGTCCTAGTTTGCCCTTGAACTGTCTGAGCTTTAGCAAGGGATGTTGCTGGCCACACCGGTGGGTCTCGAGTTACCTGTAGGTCAAACCTGTTAAGTACGGCATATTTCCTTCCCTGAAGCTCATTAACGTACCAGATGGGTTTCTCAATGACAATCCTGTGTCATCATCTCTTTTAATCCAGATTTAAATTTGTTTAAATTTCCTGGAGACCATGTTGGTAATCGAACTCACATCTCCAGACCAATGTCCAGGCCTCCAGATACTAGATTCATCATTATGCCACCAAAGCCCATGGCTAAAGTGGCCTGTTCTTTAGTGTAAAGGCTGAGATAGAATGTAATCATGGACAGACACATCTGGAGGTCAATTGGGAAACAAACTCCTGGCAGGAACAACTCGAGGATAATTAAGAATAAACTCTGAATGGGGGCAATGTGAGGTCATTTGAAGGACAACTGCTTTTAAGCTCAACTCAATTAATTAGAAATGAATTGATATTGGGTTGTAAATTCAGCTCAATTCAAAGTGCACTTACATTGATGAACTTTTCTCTCTTTCCCAGTTCTGATTAAGGGTCCTTGACCTGAAATATTATCTGCTTCTCTTTCCACAGATGCTGCCTGATCTGCTGAGTGTTTCTAGCACTTTCTGTTTTATTTCATTGATCAGAGTAGTCCCTGTTTTTTGATGATGTGATGTGATTTTTTAACCAATCAGTTGCCAGACAGACGCTTACTTTAAAATGTGATGATTTGGAAGGTCACAACATGGACTCATGGAGTTCCTTGTAGTGTCTCTCCATGTAACCTTCTTGGTACACCAAGCGGTCAAGTTCTTCAGGAGAAGAATAGGATCTGTGGAGCACCATCTAATATTCTGTGGTATTGGATGGGAAATTCCTCAGGGTTATCTCCTGCCTACCTGTAGAAGAGTCTGTGGTCCCCACGTGGTCCTTAGAACCCACAGAACCAGAGACAAAGCAGGTCTGAAGGACTGCCTTAAGAGGATTATGTTAGTGTTGACTATCTGGTGTGACAGAGCTCCTACCTGACCAGTTAATTGCTTAGTCCCTCATTGTATGACAAATTGTGGCACTCTCAATGTTCGCCAATTGCTCCTCCTGCACTTTAATGGCCCAGATTTAGTTAATCTGTAATATCTTCTACATTTCGTGTCATCTACAGTTTCCATTTATTTCACATCTACAAAGACATCAGTTCTGAAGATGGGTCTGCTGAGTATTTCCACCATTTTCTGTTTTATTCCTGTGTTTTATATCTCACAGTTCCAGTATCACCTTTCTTTTCCCTCCTTCTGATTACACCTCCCTCAGGGGTCAATCTGCAGTTATCGGGGTTTGACCACCCTCGCTCAGGCAGCACCGCGCCCCCCTCCCCTTTGTGACATTCAGACTTTTTTGTCCTCTGTCCGACCTCAAACACTTTCCTTATCCTCGCCACCAGTCTCTGCAACTTAAGACACATTTGATTTCTAATTTCTCCTAATTCTGATGAAAGGTCATTGACCTGAAAGGCCTGGTTAAGTGGACGTGAAGAGGATGTTTCCATCAGTGGGAGAGTCTAGGATCCGAGGGCACAGCCTCGGAATAAAGGGACATCTCTTTAGAACTGAGATGAGGAGGAATTTCTTCAGCCAGAGGGTGGTGAATCTGTGGAATTCATTGCCAGAGGATGGTGGAGACCAAGTCATTGGGTGTATTTAAGGCAGAGATTGACAGGTTCTTGATTGGTAAGGGGGTTAAGGGTTACAGGAGGAGGGCAGGTGAATGGAGTTGAGAAAAAAAATCAGCCATTGTGGAGCAGACTTGATGAGCCAAATGGCCTAGTTCTGCTCCTATGTCTTATGGTCTTATCTCTCCTTATCTCTCCACAGTCACTGCCCGATCCACTGAGTACTACCAGAGTTCTCTGCTTTTATGACATAGAGCCTAGAACAGTACAGCACAGGAACAGGCCCTTCGGCACACAATTTTGTGTCAAACTAGTAATTAAATGCCTGACTATACTAATCCCTTCTGTCTACGCAATGTCCATGTATCTCCATTCCCTGCACATCCATGTGCTTATCTAAGAGCCTCTTAGACCCCTCTACCGTATCTGCCTCCACCACCGACCCTGGCAGCACATTCCAGGCACCCACTGCTCTCTGTGTGAAAACACTTGCCCTGCACATCTCTTTTGAATTTACCCCCTCTCACCTTAAATGCATGCTCTCTAGATGACTGCTTGCTTGGCTTTAGAATATGGAGATGAGAGCCAATGAAAAGCGAAGGAAAGCATCACCCAATCAGAAAATGTGCTTGTGCCACATGACGAGTGGATAGACTTCAACAGGAATATGAGCTTACATTTTTTATCAGACTATGAAGGAGACGGGTTGGTGCTAGGGAACTGTAATCTGTTTTATGCAGGTTGTAGTTTGTAATGGTTAACGTGGGTAATGCTGTGTCCATTCCACAGGGGGTTTAATGCCAGATGATCCGACTTTAAATCATTCCCTGCAGCCTCCCATCTTCCTAATTGCATTCTCAGATCGACAGATGGAGGGGGGGCTGCGGGCAGGGGGTTTGGAGCGGGGCCCCGGCTCGTTGAGTATTTGCAGCGAGAGACTGCAGTGCTTGTGTGGGAGGCCCCAGCTCTGTGTACACAGGTGGCCGCTGACCACCAGGAGAGCTCGGCCAGGCCAGAAAATCCGACCCCTGGCTCGAGGCCTACCTGCCCCTGCCGGGTCTCAAGACACCGAATTCTTTCCGAACCACTGAAGAAAGTAGCCTTTCCTCACCTCTGAACTCCTGATTAAGATGTTTATCTTGGCCAAGGCAGGGCAGTCAGATGGAGGGGAAGAGACCTCATGGGAACCGGTGGTATTAATACATTTACTGTACACAGACAAGCTAAAGCCACTGTGACAGGCCGTTACTAGGCTGAGTGTAATTAGATCTATTTCCTTCAATAACTGAGTCTCCCTAATCTGCAATGCACATTAAGGGAATAAGAATGAAGCAGGGCAATAATTGAAAAGACCTGATGCTGTTTCCAGTCACTCAATGAAACCTCCTTGCACAAGCTTCCCATACTGTGCAGTCTGGAGCGATGTGATCTCTTCGTCCTGGATGAGGGACGGAAGGTCTGGGAGACCCAGTTACTCACCCAGCTCCCAGGCAGTGTGCTGTAGGTCCCTGGGAGAGGGAGTCCTCCTCCCAGTGTCAGAAAGAGGGCAGGGAGGCTTCTGCAGAGTCACTCAGAGGGAAGAGTCTATCACAGCCTGACCCCTCATTGACACGAAGTAACAGTGTAGATGAGTCATCAGCGGCATCGTGACTCCCTCGATGACAGTGGGAGTTGTCTACCTCATTCCTGGAAATTTAGTCACATGGTTTTCTCACAGTTCATTTTCCTGGCAAGCCCAGTGTTCATTACCCTCCTCCAACTGCCCCTGAGAAGGTGGTGTTGAGCTGTGTTGTTGAATCACTGCAGTCCTCCTGGGGAAGGTGCTCCCCCCATTGCTGTTGAGAGGAGGTTCTGCGGCTTGGAGGGGAACCTGCAGGTGGTGGCGTTCCCATGAGTCGGAAGTCTTTGCCCTGCTCGGTGAGAGGACCCTCTGGTTTGTGGGGACTGTTGGAGGGGGCTGGCTGTGACTGAGTGTACTCTGCAGCTGGTACACACTGCAGCCCCCGTGCATCGGTGCAGACTGCTCTACCCAACGCTCCACCATCAGCAATATCACTGAATGTGGAACAAAGTCGGCATCCATTTCAATTCTTCTCCCTGATGTTTGATCTCAGCAGAATCTTGGAAGCAAAACACAAACACACACACACACACACACACAAATGTAGTCTGACACCCACTCCCCACGAACCTTGCACACTCTCCTTTTTGCCCTCCCACTCATCCTGACCCCTTCCCTCAGTCTCCACATCCCTTGGTCCCTGACCGTCTCAGCTCCCTCCTCCTTCCCTCACCACCTCCCTCACCCTCTTCCTTTCCCTGTTGACCCTGGAGCTGTGCGCTGAATGCAATCTCGGCAGAGGAGAGGATTCTGGGCTGGTGGAAAGATAAACACATGGGTTGGAAGCCCACCAGAGTAGCCGAGCATTGCCGTATTACAAGAACAACACCTTCATGTAGTCACATGACCCAAGCTGCTCTACAAGAGTGTTACAAATGAGCACTGAGCTCAAAACCAGTCAGAGAGGGTGCAGAACTCAAAGGAGGCAGAGAGATGGCAAGTTTAGTGAGGCAACTCCAAGACCAGGGCTCTGGGGGTGTTGCACAGGGAACGATGATGGAGTGATTTACTTTGAGCAAGAGGGCGTGGGCTTAAGGTGAGAGGAAGGAGAAGGTGATCTGAGGGCTAAGTGTTTTACACAGAGAGGGGTTGATATCTGGAACTCGGTGGTGGAATCAGATCCAATCAGTACATTTAAGAGGCATTCAGACGGATACTTAAATAGGCAAGGAATAGGATATTGTCCTCACGCCAACAAATAGGATTGGTGTAGATGGGCAAAAAGGTCAGCATGGATGTGTTGGGCTGAAGGGCCTGTTTCTGTGCTGTACACTCTATCATTCTAAGAAGCCATAAGTGGGGAAGCAGATAGATGTCTGAGGCTTTTGGGGGTGGAGGAAATTGGAGAAATGGACATGAGAGGTGGGAGGGGTGTGGGTGGTGGGGGTGTGGAGGGGAGTGAGGGAGGGGGAAACATGAACTGTAAGGTTGAATTGTATCAGCAGGACCCAGTGAGCACATGGGAGTTGGGACACAGGTTGCAGAGGAAGGAAGGCATTGTGAGGGGGTTGGCATAGCTCTCCAGAAACAACAAGTCCTTGGGAGAGGGGTTGAACAGGAGATAAATTGGTAAATTGGTTTATTATTGTCACATGTACCGAGGTACAGTGAAAAACTGCATGCCATCCATACAGATCATTTCAACGCATCAGTACATCCAGGTTGTACAAAGGAAAACAATAACAGAATGCAAAATGAAGTGTTACAGAGGAAGTGCAGTGCAGGCAGACAATAAGGTGCAAGATAATAACGAGATAGATTGTGAGGTCAAGAGTCCATCTTACTGTAGTAGGGGACCATTTAATAGTCTTATAACAGCGGTATAGAAGCTGTCCTTGAGCCTGGTGAGGCAGGAGCAGGGTGGGGTGACCTTATGATGAAAAACAGGGGCGGATGTGATCGACTTCAGTGCATCGAGATCTGTGCTCTGAAAGTGCAATGTTCCCTGGAGTGTGAGCCTACATTTTGTGCTCAGGACCCTGGAGGTGCCCCAGAACACCCAGACAACATCAACGAAGGTGGTCATTGAGGCACAGCTGAGAGTCAATCAAGTAATGCACTGCTTCAGCTCAAACGTTACACAATGGTCAGTCTTGTCCAGATTGTGAGGCACTTAGTTGACTGTAAGACCATAAGATATAGGAGCAGAATTAGGCCATTCAGCCCATCGAGTTTTCTCCACTATTCAATCATGGCTGATTTTTTTCAAACCCAATCTCCTGCCTTGTCCCTGCAACACTTAACCCCTTACTAATCAAGGACCCTTTGGAATCAGAATCAGATTTATTGTCATTGACTTAGATAACATGAAATGTGTTCTTTTACAGCAGCAGTACAGTGCAAACATAAAATTACTATCAATTACAAATATAAATAAATAGTGCAAATAAAAAGGAATAACGAGGTAATGTTCATGGGTTCATGGACCGTTCAGAAATCTGATAGCGGAGGGGAGGAAGCTGTTCCTGACTCTGCCATCTATCAACCTCTGCCTTAAACACACCCGATGACTTGGCTTCCACAACCCTCCATGGCAACGAATTCCACAGATTCACCACCCTCTAGCTGAAGAAATTCCTCCTCATCTCAGTTCTAAAGGGACGTCCCTTGATTCTGAGACTGGGCCTTATTTGACCTTATTTTGGACATGGGAGATCACTTCGGTTGGATCTGTTCTCTGGAAAGAGATGGGGGAATGTGGGGCTGCGGGGAGAGGGAAGCATAGAAGGATCGGCCAAGGCTCCTGCTCCTGGTTGACGTGACAGCAGCTGCAGTAGCTGGGATGAAGGATTCCATTAGCACTGTCTGAGCCCACACGTGACAACGAAGAAAGGCACTGGAGATCTGGCAGTGTCCAGCAAACCACAATCCCAGAGTGACTCACTGCCTGCAGGACAGATGCAGGAAAAACACAGAAAACAAGATAATTGGATTAGTAGATTAAAAAAATCCTCGGTGTGTACTGAAGAGGAAGTGCAGAGACCGGAGCAGAACAACCAACAAACAGCTGAAATAACTCCTGCAGCTGGGGAATGGGTTCACGTTTGACTTTATAAACGAGGGGATCGGATTTAGTCTTGATTTGACCATGCACTGCTTATTGAAGAATTCATGTGGAGAACCAAGATAAAGGTAGTGCAGGTTATATACATACCTGGACTGGCTGACCTTGGAAGACACACACACTACTGTGTGGCAGAAACCGCGCTCCAAGGATGTGTGTCCAGCAGAAAACATCTGTATTCTGAGGGCTATCCCTGACCAGGACTTTGACTGGAGCTGCCATGTTGGTGGTGGGAGATGGTGTATCCAGTGATGACTCCTCAAAACCTCCTCCCTGTCTATGAGCTAGATGTTGGGAATGTGCTGGGATACTCATCATGATTGCAGCTGTACTAACAGCCGGATGTTCTCTAGGACGAAGGACTTGCTTGGCTGGAAGTCCATCCACCACGCCCTCCGTTATCAGTGCACTGAGGCAGAGCGAAGGAAGGCACGCGGGGAGGGGTCACTTATCCTCAGGTCGTATCACACACAGCTTGAGATGGACTCAGTTCACCTGCTCCACAAACCGAGCAAACCATCAAACCTCGGCTGCTGAAGCTGTGCTGTAGTCAGTGATGGTGCAGTGGGGCTACAGTCACCTCCGAGCCCGAACCTAGGGGTTTAAGTTCAGAGAGCACAAAACTCCAGGCTGACACTCAGAATGCCCCATGAGGGTGGTCGATACTCCTGACCGACCGTGGCTGTGACGGTGACACCCCAAAATCAACCACACACACACACGCACGCACGCACGCACGCACACACACGCATACACACACGCACGCACGCATGCACGCACACACACACACACACACACACATACACACACGCACACGCACATACACACACGCACACGCACACACACACACGTACACACACACACGCACAGAGCCACTCCTTCTCCTTGGGCAGTCACTTGGGACTGAAGATGACACCTCCACTTGGTTCTGGGGGTTCTGAGCTGGCTGATGAGTCCACACTGGGAACCACAAACTTAACATACAACATAGAACAGTACAGTACAGGAACAGGCCCTTCAGCCCACCATCCCTGTGCCGAACACAATGCCGAATTAAACCAATCCCATTTGCCTGCACATGATCCATCTCCCTCCATTTCCTGCATATTCATGTGCCTATCTAAAAGTCTCTTGAACACCTCTGCCTCTAGTACCACCCCTGGCAGCCCGGTCCAGGCACCCACCACTCTCTGTATGAAAAAACTTGCCCTCCACATCTCCTTTAAACTTTTCCCCCCTCACCTTAAATGCATGTCCTGTAGTATTTGACATTTCAACCCTGGGAGAAAAGATACCCGGTCTACTCCATCTATGCCTCTCATAATCTTATAAAGTTCAATCAGGTCTCCCCTCAGCCTCCGACACTCCAGAGAAAACAGCCCAAGCTTGTCCAACATCCCCTTATAGCTCATACCCCCTAATCCAGGCAGCATCCTGGTGAACCTCTTCTGCATCCTCTCCAAAGCCTCCACATCCTTCCTGTAATGGGGCGACCAGAATTGCATGTAATACTTTTCTACATTGGGGCAGGATGTGAACGTTGGGGCCAGTGGGTGGTTTGTGAGATAGCGTGCTCCTTCCACAGGGTCTGTGTGTTCCCAAAGCACGGTCTCAAGGGTCTCAGTACCTCCTCCACTTTAAGCACATCCTTGAATCTTTTCCTCTGTCCACCTGGTAGCCTCTTCCCATGACAGCACTTGGAAGAGGGAGCCTGCTACAGGAGTCTGGCACTGGGATTGGGAACAAGGTGACCTGCCCAGTGTAGTCATCTGGGTGTAACCAGGGCCTCAATGCTGGTGAGAGGACATTGGGAGAGGGCATTGATGTCGGTTCCCTTGTCCTTGCATGCGTTTGAAGGATTTTGTGGAGAGACCATTGGTGGTATCAGCCACTGGCCTGAGGTCCTTACTGCAGGTAACCCAGGTGTCAGGAGCAGACAGGAGGACAGGGGTTCCTGATGCTGGTTGACCACAAAGTCTGTGGTGGCTCTGAGGTCTTGGCCTTCAAACAGTCTTTTCCTCAGTTCCCTGGGCCTTAGAAGAGGATGCTGAATATCACCAGCAGTGCTGCCTTCACTGAGAGGTGGGAGCTAATCCCCATTTCTCAGGGATTTGTTGTGCACTGTTACTGACGGAGAGCTATGTGGTACGGCAGGGGCAGAGAGGAACTCTGTCCTCCAGATGTTGAGTGTAGGCCCTGCTCTCTTGTCTGCTTCGGTGAACATGTCAACAATGGCTCGGAGCTGGACCTGCGAATGCACACAGATGGAAGCAGTCCACATACTGCAGCACTCCCACAGTTAAACAAACAAATACATGCACGCATGCACATACACAATCACACAAGCACACACACACACACACACACACACACACACACACACACACACACACAAAGACAAATATACATACACACAAACACACATATATGCGCACACAGACAGACACACACACATGCACAGACACACATTCACAGACACACACACATGCACTCAGACACACATACACACACCTACATACACACACACACACACACACATACACACAGACACACACAGCCACTAGGTCATTGAATTTAATCTGTAGCTGTGTAGCTGTGTTATTCATTCTGTCACCAAGGTCCTCCCACTGGTGACCTTGAGCCATGTTTAGTTCCTCAGCCAGATCTTTACGTACCATCACATTTACCTTGTGCAGAAGTTCTAACTTTGAGAATGCAAGTTTACTTATTTTTCTTTGGTTACTTTAGTCATCGTGGGGATCACAGGTGAGGCCCACGTGAATTGCTGATCACTAATTCCCCACAACGGATCCACTTGTGGCCATTTCCCACGGCAGCTCAGAGCCAACTGGAGTGGTTCTGGAGTCACATGCAGTCCAGACCAGGTAAGGACAGCAGACTCGCTACCGGTTGGGGTTGTATGACTACTGTAGCTAGAACGTCAGCATTCACAGGGTGGGACCCACCCCTCCGAGATGTGCACCTCTCCTAGGCTGGTTGAAAACCTTCCAGCTCCTTGAAGGATTTCGCTAAATCCAACACCGCATGGCTCCTGCTGCTGAACTTTTCAACCCCACATAAATCCCATTGTCTTCCTGCACAAACATTTTCTTTTCCATCCTTTATTTGTTATTCTTATCCACAGAGTCGCAGGCAAGATCCATTATGTTGCAACTCAGACCAGCTAAATCCACAGAGCAGAAGGAACCGCTTCTTCAGAAATAAATCAGTGCTGAGCTTCATCGGGAGTGGGGGCAGGGAGGTGGGACGGGGTGGGGGTGGGGAGGGGGACGAGCTCCCATGAAAACAAAACGTACCTTCCAGAGCGCTCCTGTTGGAGACACTGACGGCCCAGGTAATGTAGGAAGCCCCCTCGCTGTCGGTCAGCTGGCCCAGAACCAGGTCAGGGATCTAACAAAAAGTGTGCCTGTGGGACACAGTTTGTCCGTGCCTTAATGAGCTGATGGCCCAAAGTGTAAATGTTGCAGCTCTGTACGAGCTCTGGCAGGTGAGGCTCATCTGAAATGACAGATAGACCTTACTGCCAGGAACAAATGGAAGAATCAGGTCAAAGGAGGTTAAGAAAAGAAATAGGGGAAAAAAACCTGCAAATGACCCTTCCCCTGACACAGTGAAATAGTTCTGTCTACCGCAAGTACATTGATTGCAGATGTTTGGGAACTAAACAGTGCCTGGAGTGAGCTTCCCACACAAATCGATGTTCAAGCCATTGCTTTAGTACTTTTTTCCTAGCTCCTGGCGTATCTCGGAGCTCTCCCCACCCCGTGGAAGGAAGGAATGGGAAGGGTGGGCTGGGCAGGTCTGGTGTGAAGCTCTGCTGGTCCCGTGCCTACAGATGGCCCTCGACTCACACCCGGTGAGGCCCCAGGCCTGAGCAGTGGCCAGCACCAGCTTCAGTTGTCTCAGCCAAAGGGCCAGCGGGGGACGTCAGAACCTCAGCTCCCACACTCCCGGCCCACTGGATCCCACTCTTTGTCTGTGTCTGTGTGTCTGCGTATGCATGTGTGTGTCTGACTGTGTGTGTGTGTGTGTGTGTGTGTGTGTGTGTGTGTGTGTGTGTGTGTGTGTGTGTGTGTGTGTGTGTGTGTGTGTTGTGTGTGCTTGGGTGTCTGAGGGTATGCTGTATATAGGTGTTTCATTTGTGGATGTGAATTTCCACCCTAAATGCCCTTCAGAGGGTGGGGTGGTGCAGTCTGGGTGGTGAAGCTGCTCCTACAGGGCTGTTGGGCAGGGCTTAGACCCAACAACGATGAAGGAAATAGCAATTTATCTCCAAGTCAGGACTCGAGGGCCTGAGTTACAGGGAGAGGTTGGACAGGACGTTGGCTGATTTACTGAAGTTTTCCTCTCTGCTTTCTGTCCTTGGAGCTCTCCTCCTTCTGCAGCAGGAGGACGGGGGTGTGGGAGCCTGGGAACTGTGGCAGTCCCGTCACCAGACCCCATTACCCCAGAACAACCCGGTGTCCTGTCTCCTGCTCGTGCTATACTTGGTACATTACCTGCCCTGACCTCGCTGTTAATTGAACCAAATACCTTCTCAACATGAAACCCACCGAAGGGCTGTAATACACGCTGTAAACGAAGACAAGATTGCTGATCAAAGTCATGGTTTTACACCAAATTTTGTCCAGGTGACCTGTTGCCAAGAGTTGGTTGATGCCAATGTTGGCAGTTCACAGAGTGAATCATTTCCTGATTTTCCCACATTTCTATCCAGTGTTTCTGGAAAATTAATTAATTCATGCTCAGGGTGTGCCGGCACTTGCAAAGGTCAGAATACATGAACAGATAAATTAAGAGCAGGAGCAGGTCACTTGGCCCTTCAGTCCTGTTCTAGCATGTGATGAGATCATGTTGATCAACCTTGCATCCTTGCCCACTCAGCATGACCTCTCACCCCTTGCTTACCAAGAATTTACCACACTACACCTGAAACATATAAAAAGACACTGATTCTCCTGCCCTGAATTAACATTCAGAAGGTGGAAGTCACCCTGGTGTTTCAGTCATTCTGTGCGCTGAAGGGACTCCCTCACAGAGCCATAGAGTTATACAGCACGGAAACAGGCCCTTCGGCCCAACTGGTCCATGACAACCATGGTGTCCACTTAAGCTAGTCCCATTTGCCCGCGTTTGGCCCATAACCCTCTGAACCTTTCCTATCCATGTACCTCTCCAAGTGTCTTTAAGTGTTGTTATTGTACCTGCCTCAACCACCTCCTCTGGCAGCTCATTCCAAATATGTACCACCCTCTGCATGAAGAAGTTGTCCTTCAGGACCCTTCTAAATCTCTCACCTCTCACCTTAAACCTGTGCCCGCTAGTTTTAGGTTCCATTTCCCTGGGAAAAAGACTGTGTGCGTTCACCCTATCTATACCCCTCATGATTTTATCAAGTCCCAGCCTGCCCAACCTCTCCCTGTAACTCAGAAGTCCTGGCTTGGAAATATATTACCACTTCCTTCAATGTTGTTGAGTCTAAGCCCTGCCCAACAGCCTTGTAGGAGCAGCTTCACCACCCAGACTGCACCACACCACCCACTCAAGGGCAGTTAGGGATGTGTAATAAACGCTGGCCTTGCCAGCAACACCCTTATCCCATGAATAAATAGCAATAAAGAAATTGTTCTTAAAATGAAAGGTTACTTTTTAAGGGAGAAGTTCCATGTGGTGCAGATCTTCCAGCACCCTTCGCTCAGGAGGAAGGTGTAGGTAGCCATATTTGGTGGATAATTTAACTGAAGGGACATACGCACCCAAAGGATATTGATGGATTTTCAGTCATGCCCAGTAAAGGTCTGTTTTGGGTTAAATTAAATCCTGAACCCACCCCAACCCAACCCAACCCAACCCAACCCAATCACAGCCAATCAGATGCAAGACCATAGACATGACTCAACCTGACCCAATGCACATAATTGGATCCCATCGGGTTCTGATCAGATAGTCAGTCTCTAATACCTCATCTCTTCCAATCTGGGAGAATCCTGGAAAGGTAGAGGAGAAGGGAGGGACATCAACTCTTCTTTTACAAGGTATTGTCTGGCTCTGTCAAGAACTGGAGTCAGGCTAAGAACTCCTGAGCCGGGAGCTCCCTTTCCTCAGGCTGGAAGAATCCCAAGTGTGTTGGTGATTCCCAGTGTGATGAGGTCCACTTGTCCTGCAAAAAGTCACTCCTGGAATTCACTGGTCAATCCTGGACATAAGGGATTGACAGAACCCTTGCCAGGATAATCCCCTCCACTGCAGGTGGATGGTTGCTGGAGGTTCCATCAGATGCATCAATAAGTGAAAGAGGTGGGTCTGCAATGGGACTTGTCCTGGTACCCTCTCACTGATCTCTTACCCATCAACTGATGGGCACCATCAGCTTCAGTCCCAACACCATCACTGCAAATAAGACAGCAGGAAGTTTGGAGACTTATCTCTATTTGAACTTAACTGCAGTAAGTCCAACTGCAATTCGCTCCCCTATATCTAATATTTATACATGCAGAATTCTCATGCAAGCAGCAAAAAATCTTGTGCAATTTCATAACATTTTTTCAAAAATGTAACTTTGAATTTGAACCTGATGAAATGCCATTAGAGTATCCAGAACACAGTGAATAAATTGCACTGCCCTTTTGATAGTTAGAATTAAGTGATTTTAGTTTAAGTGGTAGCCAAGGTTTGGCTATATGTAAAAGTCTATGTCTCATCCCAAAACATCAACTGTCCATTTCCCTCCACAGATGCTGCCTGACCCCCTGTTCCTCCAACAGTTTGTTGCTCCAGATTCCAACATCTGCAGTCTCGTGTCCCCTACATAAAATTGTTTAGTTTCTATGAAAGTAAGCTCACACAATGAATTTTAGTGTTATGCAAAATGAATGTGAAAAGATATTTTTAGTTGAGTTACACTTATACATCAGGGTGGTGCAGCAACTTCCTCTTTGAAGATGTGATGGTGAATAATGTCAACCATTTGATTTAACTTTTCTCTATTTTACAGTAATAATGTTTGGTCTTAAAATATAGAATTCTGGTGTAAAACATAATTTACAAGGGTAAGGAGGTGACATGTAATTTGGCAATTTATTTAAATGTTTGTGCAGAGAAACATTTAAATGTTTCTTTACGATGTACAGTAATGTTCTTTTGAGCAATTCTCATGCAAACACCACCTCCCATTCCCCATGGATGCGTGATAGCTGACAGTATGCTGTACCTGTTGCTGCCTGCAAGTGTTGGTTTAGCGGCAAGTGATCTCCTGGTTTGCGGGAAAGAAGATCATGAGAATGTCATACAATCTGGAGTGAACTTGATTCTGCAATGAATGTCTTGTGTCTCTGCAGTGGAGTCCTTCAAGGTGCTTTACAGGCAGTGAATCAGAATCAGGTTTATTATCACTGACTTTTATGTCGTGAAGTTTGTTGTTTTGCGGCAGCAGTACAGTGCAAAGACACAAAAATTACTATAAATTACAAAATAAATAAATAGTGCAAGAAAAGGAATAATGAAGTAGTGTTCATGAATTCATGGAACATTCAGAAATCTGATGGCGGAGGGGAAGAAGCTGTTCCCAAATCGTTGAGTGTGGGTTTTCAGGCTCCTGTATCTCCTCCCCAATGGTAGTAACAAGAATGGTGAAGGTCCACAGTGATAGATTCCGCCTTCTTGAGGCACCACCTCTTGAAGATGTCCTCAAAACATAGAACATAGAATATAGAAGAGTACAGCACAGGAACTGGCCCTTCAGCCCACACTGTCTGTGCCAACTATGATGCCAACTTAAACTGCCTGTACCGGGTCCCTATACCTCCATCCCCTGCCTGAGCACATACATGTTGAACTGCCTCTTAAACATTGCTACCATAACTGCTTCCACCACTACCTCTGGCATTCCAGACACCTACAATTCTCTGTGTAAAAAATGTGCCACATAAATCTCTTTAAACTTTCCCTTCTCACCTTAAGCCTGTGCCCTCTAGTATTTGACATTTTCATCTTGGAAAAAAGACATACTATCTATTTTGTCTATGCCTCTCATAATTTTATAAGCTTCTATCAGGTCTCCTCTTAGCCTTCGATGCTCCAGAGAAAGCAACCCAAGTTTGTTCAACCTCTCCTTATAGCTCATACCATCTAATCCAAGCAACATCCTGGTGAACCTCCTCTGTTCCCTTTCCAAAGCCTCCACATCCTTTCTGTAATGGGGTGATCAGAACTGCACACAATACTTCAAGTGTGGCCTGGCCAAAGATTTACACCTATAACATAACTTCCCGACTTTTATACTCAACATCCCGACTGATGAAGGCTAGTACACCTCCTTTACCACCCTATCTATTTGTGTTGCTACTTTTAGAGGGCTGTGGACTTGCACCCCAAGATGCCTCTGTACATCAATGCTCCTAAGCATCCTGCCATTTACTGTGAACTTTCCTCTTAAATTTGACCTGATGACCTGATGAGATATGCCCCAGATTATTGCGAGAGGCAAGAGATGAGACTGCTGGGGCCTTGATCAAGATCTTTGTGTCCTCTCTAGCCACAGGCGTGATCCCGGAGGACTGGTGAGTAGCTAATGTTGTTCCATTATTCAAGAGGGGAAATAGGGATAATCCTGGAAACTATAGACTGGGAAGTCTCAAGTCAGTGGTAGGGAAGCTATTGGAGAGGACTCTTCAGGATAGGATTTATGAGCATTTGGAAAACCATGGCCTAATTAGGGACAGTCAGCATGGCTTTGTGCAGAGCAAGTCACGTCTTAATAACTTGATTGAGTTTTTCGAGGAGGTGCTCCGCAGGGAACCGTACTGGGACCTCTGCTGTTTGTGATGTATATAAATGACCTGGATGAAAATGTAGATGGGTGGTTAGCAAGTTTGCAGACAATACAAAGATTGGTGGTGTTGTGGATGGTATAAAAGATTGACAAAGGATACAGCAGGATGTAGATCAGTTGCAGATACGGGCGGAGAAATGCCAAATGGAGTTTAATCTGGCTAAATGTGAGGAGTTGCACTTTGGGAGATTAAATGTAAAGAGAGAGTACACTGTTAATGGCAGGGCCCTTAACAGTGTTGATGTACAGAGGGATCTTGGGGTCCAAGTCCATAGCTCCCAGAAAGTGACTGCACAGATTGATAGGGTGGTACAGGAGGCATATGGCATGCTTACCTATATTAGTTGAGGCAATGAGTTCAAGAGTCGGGAAATTATATTGCAGCTTTATAAATCTCTGGTTAGGCCACATCTGAAGTCTTGCATTCACTTCGGGTCGCCCCATTACAGGAAAGATGTGGAGGCTTTGGAGAGGGTGCAGAAGAGGTTCACCAGGATGCTGCCTGGATTAGAGGGCATGTGCTGTAAGGAGAGGTTGGACAAACTTGGGCTGTTTTCTCCAGAGTGGTGGAGGCCGAGGGGAGACCTGATAGAGGTTTATAAGATTATGAGAGGTATTGATAAGAGTAGACAGCCGGTAACTTTTTCCCAGAGTCGAAATGTCTTGTACTAGAGGACGTGCATTTAAGGGAGAGGGGTAAGTTCAAAGGAGATGTGCGGGGCAAGTTCTTTACACTGTGATGGGTGCCTGGAATGCACTGCCTGGGGTGGGAGTGGTTAGAGGCATTTAAGAGGGTCTTAGATAGTCACATAGATGTGCAGAGAATGGAGGGATAGGGACGTTGTCAAGGCAAAAGGGATTAGTTTAGTTAGGCACTTAGTTCTTATTTTAATTAGTTCGGCACAACATCGTGGGCTGAATGGCCTGTTCCTGTGCTGTACTGTTCTTTATCAGATCAACTTTCAACATGCACAGACTTAGCACGATTTGTTTTGTGGTTTGCAGGGCACCAATTATATCCATGGAAGGTCCGCCTACATTAGCACAGCGCTGCTGGACAACAGCAAACGCCCGTCACCAGTGCAGTGTGTCCTGCCCCTGGGTATCATTTGCCTGCTTGGGTGGTCATAAATTTACCCAATCCTCATCGCACTGACCCAGCTGTTTATCCACAGCCAGGTCCAGATGTAAGGAATGTCAAGATTTAGTCGCCAGGCTGTCCATTTCTCATTTGGGTGGGAGAGCAGGAAGAGGCCACAGCTCCTCCAGAGGTCAGGAGGGACCTTCCTTCCCCTGCAGTGGGGTAACGGGGGTTAACACCCCCTGAGGCACCCACAACCCTGGGAGAGCTGAGGCGAAGGGTTGGTGGGTGAGCTGGGAGAGAAGTACAGTAAAAAGCACATGCAGACACACATATACACATATACTGATATGAGCACATATAGATATACGCACACACAAACGAATACACACAGAAGCACATACATGTATATACACATATGCAGTGCACAAACATATATGCACATGTGCATATACACAAATGCACACATATATACACACACAAGCACATAAACATGCACGCACACATATGCGCGCACACAAAAACACATACACACACACACAGTGCAAGCACATACAGGCACATATCTACATGCACACATACACATCTGTGTACGTGTGCACACACACTCATGCATACATTGTGTGTAGACATTCACAAACACACATAACAGCACACGCACACATATAGCACATATGCACACACACACACACACACACACACACACACACACAGACAAACAACATCTGCAGACTACATCACTGGAATGTGCATTTATCCATCTTTAAACAAAGGCGCTTTGAGCTGCTTCTGGTCTCCATGGGAGGCCTTGGGGATTGTCAGCAGTGGAAAATTTGGTCAGGTGCAAAGACTTGATGCTTCCAATTAGAAAGGATAACTCCAAAAGACCTGTATTTAAAATTTTTATTTCAGTCACCCCCACTGAAAATCACAGAGGCCCATTTTCATTCCTTGGGTGGGTCTTGTTGCCAATTTATGAGAGTCAGCCTCAACTATCGACACCTCCCTGCACTGACTGACCAGGGAGGGTGTGGATCAACAATGCCTGGGATCAGCCCGTACCCTTCCAAGATGCACTGATTGCAACTGAGCCACGTTCAGAAGCAGACGCCCACCAAGGGTGTACTGAGGACAGAGAGTTCAACACATTCAGTAATATTTCTCTACCACTGACTAACTTTCTCCCCTTTTCCCAGCAGGAGAGAGATTCCAGAGCTGGTTATCCTAGTGCATGAGTTGCAAATGGCTAGCATGCAGGTGCAACAAGAGAATAAGAAAGCTAGCAGAATGTTATTACTTACTGTGAGATGAACTGATGACAGAAGTAGACAGATTTTGCTTCAGTTGTATAGGGCAACAGTGAGAGAACGTCTGTAGTACAGCATGCAGTGCTTGTCCCCTTACATGAGGAAGGGTGTTAATATGTTGGAAGCAGGTCAGACAAGGTTTTACTAGACTGATACCTGGCATGGATGAGGATTTCTAATGAAGAAAGGCTGGACTTTAATGAAAGTCATTCCACGCCAACCTAGAATGTAAGATATATGGGAACACAGAACATAAAACAGCACAGCACAGGAACAGATCCTTTGGCTCACGGCACTTGTGCAGAACACATTGCCAAATTAAACTAAATATTTTCTGCCTTTACATGATCTGTATCCCTCCATTCTGCACATTCATGTGCCTCTCTACCAGCCTCTTAAACCCCTCTATCATATCTGCCTCCACGACCACCCTGGCAGCCCATTCCGGGCACCCACTACTCTCTGTGTTAAAAGCTTGCCCTGCACACATCTCCTTCAAACTTTCCCCCTCTCAGCTTAAATGCATGTCCTCTCGTGTTTGATATTTCCATCCTGTGAAAAAGATTCTGACTGTCTACCTCATCTATGCCTCTCATAGTTTTCTAAACTTCTATCAGGTCTCCCCTCAGCTTCCAAAGCTCCAGACAACACAAGAACATATTCAGCTCTTAGGAGTGAAAAGCCATTACATTTCAATGTATTCACTAAAAACAAAATATAATAACTTATCATGGAGACTATTACAAACCTCTAACAAATGCTGACTCCAGCAATCCTGCCCAATGATCCTCTTCCTCAATGGCATATCCACCAATCCCATCACTGAGTGCCTTCAATTTTTCCTGAAGGATTCAGCCCTCTATCCTGTACGATGCTGAGATGAGCACATGTGTTGTTCAATGTATTTGTGTGCAGGATGTGAATGTCATTGGGAATGCCAGCATTTATTGTCCATCCCTAATTGCCCTGAACTGGGGAGGCAGAGAAGATTCAATCACATCAATGGGTCCAGAATCACACGTAGGACAGACCAAGTGTGGCAGACTTCCTTCTTGAAGATTTTTACAATGGCCCAATGATTCCATGGTTACCCTACCCGAGGTAGGTTTTGGTTTTAATTTGGTTTTAATTTGGCCCCTGTCTGTAAGGAGTTTGTACGTTCTCCCCTTGTCTGCGTGGGTTTCCTCCGGGTACTCTGGTTTCCTCCCACATTCCAAAGAAGTACAGGTGAGGAAGTTGTGGGCATGCTATGTTGGCGCCGGAAGCGTGGCGACTCTTGCGGCCTGTTCCCCAAAATCACTATGCAAAAGATGTATTTCACTGTGTGTTTCGATGTACATGTGACTAATAAAGATCTTATCTTATCTTAGATAGAGTAAATTGGTAAATTATTGTCACATGTACTGAGGTACACTGAAAAACTTGTCTTGCGTACCGTTCATTACAACAGTGCATTGAGGTAGTACAAGGTAAAAACAGAATGCAGAATAAACTGTTACAGTACAGAGGAGGTAGACAATAAGGTGCAAGGTCATAATGAGGTAGATTGTGAGGTCAAGAGCCCATCTTATCAAACTAGGGGACCGGTCAATAGTGTTATAACAGTGGAATACAAGCTGTCCTTGAGCCTGGTGGTACGTGCTTTCAGGCTTTTGTATCTTCTGCCCTATGGGAGGGGGGAGAAGAGAGAATGTCCAGGGTGGGTGGGTTCTTTGATTATGTTGGCTACTTTACCAAAGCAGCAAGAAGTATAGACAGAGTCCATGAAGGGGAGGCTGGTTTCTGTGATGTGCTGAGCTGTGTCCACAACTCTGTGCGGTTTCTTGTGGTCATGGGCAGAGCAGTTGCCGTACCAAGCCAGGATGCATCCGTTAAATTTTTTTTGCCACCTGAGGAAGTAGAGACATTGGTGAGCTTTTTTGGCCGTGACATCCTCGTGGTTAGACCAGGGCAGGTTATTGGTGATGTTCACTCCCAGGAACTTGAAACTCTCAACCCTCTCAACCTCAGCACCATTGATGTAGACAGGAACATGTGCACCACCCCTGTTCCTGAAATCAATGACCAGCTCTTTTGTTTTGCTGACATTGATGAAATGATTGTTGTCATGACACCGTATTACTAGGCTCTGACTCATCATCATTTGTGATATGACCCACTAAGGTGGTATTACCTACAAAGGTAGATGGAGTTAGAGCAGAATCTGGCCATACAGTCATGAGTGTACGGGGAATAGAATAGGGGGCTGAGGACGTAGCCTTGTGTTGAGAATAATCGTGCCAGAGGTGTTGCTGCTTATCCTTACTGATTGTGGTCTGTTGGTCAGGAAGTCAAAGATCCAGTTGCAGAGAGAGGTTTGAGTCTCAGGTCTTGGAGTTTGCTTGGAATGGTAGTGTTGAAGGCAGAGCTACAGTCAATAAACAATAGTCTAACGTAAGTGTCTTTACTGTCCAGATGCTCCAGAGATCAGTGTAAAGCCAGGGAGATGCTGTCCGCTGTGAACCTGTTTCAACAGTGGGCAAATTACATTGGGTCAAGGTTGCCTGGGAGGCTGGAGTTAATACGTGCCATGACCAGCCTCTCAGAGTCATATAGCCACAGCGCAGAAACAGGCCCTTTGGCTCAACTGGTCCAAGATGCCCCATCCAAGCTATTTGTCTGCATTTGGCCCATAACCTTCTAACCTTTCCTATCCATATACCTGTCCAACTGTCTTTTAAAAGTTGTTATTGTATTTGCCTCAACCACTTCCTTTGGCAGCTCATTTCACATACATACCACCCTTTGTGTAAAAAAGTTTCCCTTAAGTTTCCATCAAATCTCTCCCCTCTCACCTTAAACTTATGCCATCTAGATCTTGATTCCCCAACCGTGGGAAAAAGACGGGAGTACATTCATCCTATCTATGCCCCTGATGATTTTATACATCTCTTAAAGATCACCTCTCAGTCTCCTATGTTCTAAGGAATAAAGTCCTAGCCTGACCAACCTCTCCCTATAACTCAGTCTTTTAAGTCCTGGCAACATCCTTGTAAATCTTCTCTGCACCCTTTCCAGTTTAATAACATCGTACCTACAGCAGGGAGACCAAAAGTGAACACAATACTCTAAATGCGGCTTCACCAGCGTCCTGTACATCTGCACCATGACCTCCCAACAATGCCCTGACTTATGAAGGCTAGCGTGCCAAAAGACCCTTCACCACCCTGTCTACCTGTGACTCTACTTTCAGGGAACCATGTACTATTACTCCAGTGTCCCTTTGTTCTACAATACTCCTCAGGGCTCTACCATTCACCGTGAAAGTCCTACCTTGATTTCACTTTCCAAAGCATAACACCTCACACTTATCTGAATTAAACTCCCTTTGCCATTCCTCGGCCCACTTTCTCAGCTGACCAAGGTCCCCCAGTTACTTTTGATAACCTTCCTCACTGTCCACTATACCACTTATTTTAGATTTATTTAATTATTTGAGTGTCAGTTTCCCACTGCCCTGGTGTATGGTGAGCTGATCTATCTGGATGAGTGGTCCAGAATTCTCCCTTCTCGTCCAGTAATCTACACACCTATTATACCCCCAGCTGAGTGGAGTTGAATTGTTGGGTCAGTTTTGGTTGACCTGAATTCAGCTGAGCAGGTTTTTAAGAGGCTTTGATTTCAGTTGAGTGGACTTGATGGGTTTGGTTGAGGTGAGCTGATTCGACCTGGTTGATTTGGATTGCGTTGGGTTAATAATTTGAAGAAGATTGGATTCTAATGGTTGGATTGGTTTGAGTTTCAGGGATGGGATGAACTGAGGAGAGTTGGTTTGTGTTGGGTTGTTACGTTGAGTTAGGTTGAGTCAAGCTGATGACAAGCTGTCTATCTTGCCAGTACAGATTGTTCAGTAGTAATTGAGAATATAAACAACAGGTTCAATAAAATAATTTAAACATTTTTGGCACTCTCTTTGCACCATTATGACTTTCCTATGTGCTTTTTGGACAATGCCAAATAATTTTATATTCACTTTCATGTTTACATTTTTAAAAAAAACTGTTTGGCTGGCGACATGTTTAATCTTAACACTGGTTCACTAACAAATTCTTTCCATATGAATAAATAGAACATCTTTCCAACAATTATACTGTCATTGAGCAGCTCTGGCAAGAAGAGATATCCTGGCCTATCGGTGTGTGTAATTATCTCCTGAGTTAATCCATCAATGGACTACATTGCAAGGTTTGAACCTTGTGGATGTTATTGTACTGGTTACAATGGGAAATAACTCTACCTTAACCCTAAACCTGTGACTCACATAGAGCACAGGGAAGAAGGATATTTTGTCAGGAAGCTGATTTGGAGGCTGGATTCCTCAGATCATTCTTTCCATTTTAATAGATACAAAATGGTTCAGGCTGTTAATTGGGTGTGCAGAGCCCCAGGCTTATCTTCTCTGCGTGCCTTCTGTTCTGTGCTGCCTGGGCCAAATTGCACCACTTCCCTTGTGTACAAACTGTAAACGCAAGAACCGACTGCTCAGGTTTTGCTGTGAGTCTCTTCACTTGAAGACTGCAACTCTGTAATTGCACTCAAAAGAGTGCAAAATTCTGGTGTGGATAAAGTTTAAAGTGGCTTACATAAGTGAAGGAATTTTGGGCAGCCCAGTGTTGCAGCTGGTAGAGCTACTACCTCACAGCCCCAGGGAGCCAAGTTCGACCCTGACCTCCAGTGCTGCCTATGTGGAGTTTTCACGTTCTCTTGTTACCGTGTGGGTTTCCCCGGGTGCTCTGCTTTTTTCCAGTTATCCAGATACATGCAGATTATCTGGCCACTGTAAACTCCCCCTTGTGTGTAGTTAAGTCATCGTGTTCAGTGCAGACATTATGGGCCGAAGTGCCTGTTCCTGTGCTGTACTGTTCTATGTTCTGTGTTCTATTGGAAATCGTAGATCAGCTCCTCTTCCAAACTTTCCAATTCCTGGGACAGGAATGAGGTCCAAGAGTTCCGATGTCCACTTCTGGTGCAGTGGGCAGGATCTTTGCAGCTCTCTCAGCTTTTGTAACGTTTTGATTTCCCCATGTGTGAGGTGCAGCCCTATTGGCTAGAGCTGTATTTGGCCTTGGGTCAGCCCTGGGAAGAAATGGTGAATGGTCTTCTTGTACCTTGGTACTCTATGAGGGTGAAGGAGCTATTAGGTGGGTGGTTCCAAAACCTGGAACCAGAGATGAAGAACAAATGGCGAGTTAAGGGAACATGCACTTTCTAGGGGAGCTGATGGTACTTCCATAGGCCAGCTGCCCCAGTTGTTGGGGCTTCCACGTTTGATCGGGGCGGTTAATGCAGTATTGGCCAGTTGCAACAGTGGGTTTTGCCCTGACTTTCCTCTCTCCATTTCATTACAGCCAACTTTGAGGAGTCCACTATTGGGTCCCAGTGAAAGCAATAAAAAAAAACACAAGCATTTTTTAAACTCAGTGTCAAGGGAGCCTTACTCCACATGTGCAATTCATAAACTGAGTCAAGTTCCTTCTCCAGAAAAACACCATCAGCATCTGGACATCCCAAAACTAAAATGGCTTTTCTAACAGATTATGAATCATACTCTGGACCGTGCAATATATTTGCCTCCACGGCCCCATAAATTCACCAACATTTATTCTGCAGAAAAATCAATATAGGATACTTGCCGCGGAAAAAGAGGGAATAGTTTCAGTCTGGCAAAGAAGCCCAGCTGCCTTGATGGCTTGTCTTCTGTGGCCTTATCTCAAAGTATAAATGTAAATAATACTGAAGGCTGGTTGAGAAGGGAATGAGAATGGGGAGTGTGGAGAGAGGGTTATAAAATGCAGCTTAAATGAACGCAGCTGGTTGCAATTCTCTCTCCTGCCGGTTCATTTATCCGAGCAAGTTTTTGGGTTTGAGGCAGTGATGTGTAGACGGGTCCCTGAATCTTTTTATCTCCCTTTAGTGGGTCAAGCATTCGGACTACTGCACATCTGCCCAGCTATTGGTCTCCATGGATAGGACATCAAGCCAAGTCGGGTTTATTGCCATGTGCACAAGGACGGTGAGGTACAGATACAAAGAGAAACTTACTTGCAGCAACGTCACAGGAACAGAGGTACAGACAACACACAGAATATAAATTATATATAAATTATACCATATAGTGAAAAAAAGTCTGTGCAAAAGCAAGACCTTAGTGCAAAAAAAATGACACAATTAAGGACAAGTCCATGGGAGTGCAAGAGGTGGTCTGTAGTGTTCCGTTGCTGAGGTAGGGTTAGGGTTGTTGAAGAACCTGATGGTTGTAAGAAGCTGTCATGAAGCCGATGGTGTGGGACTTCAGGCCTTCGGTTTCCATGACAGACAATGATGTGACTCGTTCTTGTGACATTTTCTGATCAGTTTGAGATTGTCATGCTTTTTTAGTTCCCTTTCAGGAGAATGAGATCACAAGAATAAGTTCTGGAAGGAGATGTACACTTACGCAGGGTGTACCTTGTATACAGTTCTTTGTACATTTCCCATTCCCCATGGAGAAAATATCTCATCCTTTCCCCAGTGTGTATCCAGTACACAAATAACCCTGTCCTTTTATGAAGGTACAAGAGACTGTTGATGCTAGAATTGAGTGTAAAAGAAACTGCTGGAGCAACTCAACAGGTCAGGCATCATGTGGAGGGAAATAGACAACCAACTTTTCAGACTGAGACCTTGTGCTGGGAATGATGCAGGGTCTCGACCTGAAACGTCAACTAACATTCTCCTCCACAGATGCTGCCTGACCCACTGAGTTCCTCCAGCAGTTTGCTTACCAATCCTGTCCTTTAAAGTCTGCCCCATCCTTGTACATGCAATGTGAGTCTCAGGTATCTGTAACAGAGTGCAAAAGCCAGGCCAGCATTCTCAAAATGGGTCTTGGCACAAGGAGTATGCAGAAGGGTGGGGAGGAAGAACTGTTGCCCAACCAGTAATCATTAAGCACCCCTGCAAATTATTTTTATATATTCACAGATGTGGACAGTGTTGTCAATGCCAGCGTTTATCTGATTGTCCCTGAACTGCGCAGAGATGTTAGGAGTTAATCAAGATGCCAGGTCTGGATTCGCATATTGGCTGGACAGTGTAAGGATTTCCTACCCCTGAAGGGATATCAGTATAACCACAGAGGGTTTTACAGCAATCCAGTAGCTTTATGGTCACCGTTACCGAGATGAGTAATTCTTTAAGCTCCAGATTTATTTAATTACTCGAATTTAAATTCCCAGCTGCCACTGTGGGATTTGAACTTGCGTCTCTGGATCAATGGTCCACAGCTCTGACTGTTCATCCATCAGCTGAATCACTGTGCTGCCATACCACAAGTATACAATGTGCATCTGATTGTACTGGGGGGGTTGGTGGGTGGGGTTAATTGAAGAGCACACTCCCAGTGGATGGCTGGAAATAATTGTTGTTTACTCAACTTAATTCTTTGGAAACAGAAGGGATTTAAGGTGAAGATGGAAAGGGAGATATTTTATGTTTATAATTTCTAAATCAGCCCTTCTCTCCCTTGTGTCGAAAATGTAACTTGAAATCTTAATCAATGCGAGTAACTGTGATGGGACTGTTGCTTCACCCAGTTATGTATCCATGCCCCCTTTTCTTTACCATAGACATATGAAACTAATAAAAAAGGAAAATGTTAATCTGCTAACGGATTCCATCGTCATCCAGTCTATGCCCCAGATCTCCCAAAGGAATGATTTTACTCAGGATACAGAGACACGGTTGCATTTTTTGGTGTGCATTCGGGGGATCAGCTATGTTAATCCATCCTCTGTCTGCTGAAATATATCTCTATTCCTGCACCAGCAAGGGTGATAAAGGCAGCCTGATGAAATCTGTCTCCCGGGTTTAGAACATTAGAACAGTGCAGCACAGGAACAGGCCCTTCGGCCCACAATGTTGTGCTGAACTAATTAAACTAGGAATTAAATACCTAACTAAACTAATCCCTTTTGCCTACACAACGTTCAAATCCCTCCATTCTCTGCACATTGATGTGCTTATCTAAGACCCTCTTAAACGCCTCTATCATATCTGCTTCCACCACCACCCCTGGCAACACATTCCAGGCACCCACCGCTCTCTGTGTAAAAAAACTTGCCCCGCACATCTCCTTTGAACTTACCCCCTCTCACCTTAAATACATGTTCTCTAGAATTAGACATTTTGACTCTGGGAAAAAGATACCGGCTGTCTACTCTATCTATGCCTCCCATAATTTTATAAACCTCTATCAGGTCTCCCTTCAGCCTCCGCCGCTCCAGAGAAAACAACCCAAGTTTGTCCAACCTCTCCTTATAGCACATGCCCCCTAATCTAGGCAGCATCCTGGTGAACCTCTTCTGCACCCTCTCCAAAGCCTCAACATCCTTCCTGTAATGGGGCGACCAGAATTGAATGCAATACTCCATATGCAGCCTAACCAGAGTTTTATAAAGCTGCAACATAACTTCCTGACTCTTGCCTTACACCTCCTGTACCACCCTATCAACCTGCGCAGCCACTTCCAGGGAGCTATGGACTTGGACCCCAAGATCCCTCTGTACATCAACACTGTTAAGAGTCTTGCCATTAACTATGTACTGTCCCCTTACGTTTGATCTCCCAAAGTGCAACACCTCACACTTGGCCAGATGAAACTCCATCTGCCATGTCTCTGTCCATATCTGCAACAGATCTAAATCCTGCTGATTCCTTTGGCAACCTTCTATGCAATCCACAACACCACCAATCTGCAGGTTCTTCTGCATGGGGTCCAGCTCTTGCACATGCAATGTAAGGAAACACAGGAAGAAGCCAATTGACCCAGCGAGCCAGCACTTGGAGGCATGGCTAACTCGACTTACTGGCAAGGGGAAAGGGTCAGCGATTGGTAGAGGCAGCAGCTTTCATGGAAAGAGTGGGACTAACTGGGCCGAATGATGCTGGGACTTCTGATGGAACCGCCAGCATCCACCGTTTTGAGATAAGTCCTGGAACCATCACAAGTTCAGGATGTGCTGTGACAGATTTGGCACATCTGTCCTTCTGCTGCACATTGAATCTGGCGTCGGCTTGGAGCCTCTAGTCATGTGAACAGACGGTCTCAACCCAAATAACAGGAGGAAAAGAGGAGGTTACTTACATTTCACTTGTTTTATTTTAATGTTTTAATCATTTTTAGTGCTTCAGTGTTTCTGATTTTTTAAATTTTTTTTTAATTACTCACAGGTTGCTTACCAGTTTTTAAAGTTTTCTGACTGCAGATATATTTAAAAATTATTCCAAAGATCCCCATCTTTACAGGAGGCGAGGTTCCATCAAAGACGATCGGGATGTTCAAGAGCTGAGGCTGCAACATGATGTCACCTTGAGCCTGGTCTCCACTGAGGCCTAGTCAGTGCCTGAGGTCAACTCACTCCCTGAGGCCTAGTCAGTGTCTGAGGCCTAGTTGCCGCTCAGACCTAGTTATTTGCTGAAGCCTTACTGCCTTTCACCTCCTGATTGCCTGTGGACTACCAGTTTGGCCCTTTGCATCCAGCCTAATTGCAGGTGGGGAGGGGCTTAGGCTACGAGCCCGGGAGGCAGGCTGGGCCAGATCCAACATGACTGAAGAGGTCTTTCGACAATTCTTCCAATTCCCATCTCCTGGAGGCAATGAGAAGTTGTTCTGATGGATTAAGAACTGGGATCCTCACTGGCAAGAAGTTAACCTCAAGTGGTTGTGCAGCTGAGTGGAGGTTAGGTGTCTTGGACCACAGGATCACTTGCAGGGCTGTGGTTACCTTTGTTGATGAACTGGATAGTGGAGGTGGGGTTTGCAAGACCGTAGGTGGCTGCAACAGTTGGGACATGCTCAGGCTACAGAGGGACCAAGTTCCTTCAGCAGTTTGAAATGCCAGATAAATGATCCAAGCCCTGGACAAGGTTCCCTACACAGATGTGTGCAGAGTTACGCAGAGGGCAAGATCAAAGCCAAGTATGTTTACCCATGAAGTGGAATCAAATGGGATCTTAGCCTCATGGTTCATAATTCTCTGAAGGTGCCTGACTGATGCCACGGCCAAAGCAAATAGGTAGAAAAGATGAAGAAGAACTGGAACTGCTGGGCAGGATAGGCAACATCTGTCCAGCAGCTGTCTGGTGGGAAGCAGAGTCAACGTTTCAGGTCAGCAACCTTTCATCAGAGCCTAAGCAATGTATCAGGTTGTGGTGACAGGTTGATTTAATACTAAACTAAACACTTCTTCATGTCTATCTACAAGACCTTGGTGGGAGCTGGACCTGGAGACTAGGTCCAACAGTGTCATATTTGTGTGTGGACACAATCCCGTTACAATAAAAAATGGAACGTGATTGAAAATTGGGGACCTCAGCAATCATCTCCCTCATCTCCCTGCCCAAAGAGTCACCATACCCTAAATTTGACCCTTGCCTTGCCCACCTCTACCCCTGCTGACCCAACACTCCCTGGATCATTGATTGCACTCTCCCAGCCATCAAGTGCTCCCCACACCCCTCTATCCAGCCACTGATTTCACGTCAATGCCTGGGCTACCAATCCCATGTCCACTGCACCAACACTAATACTGTCCTCCACATACCAGGCCTACTGTCTACACCTCTCGCTGTCTCAGTAAAGCAGCCAACACAATCAAAGACCCCACCCACCCTGGACATTCTCTCTTCTCCCGCCTTCACATCAGGCAGAAGATACAAAAGCCTGAAAACACATACCACCAGGCTCAAGGACAGCTTCTATCGTGCTATTATAAGACTATTAAATGGTTCCCTAGTACAATAAGGTGGACTCTCGACCTCACCATCTACCTCGTTTTGACTTGCGCCTTATTGTCTGCCTGCACTGCACTTTCTCTGTAACTGTGACACTTTACTCTGCATTCTGTGGTGTTTTATTCTGTACTACCTCAATGCACTGGGTAATGAATTGATCTGTATGAACGGTATGCAAGACAAGTTTTTCATTGTACCTCGGTATAGGTGACAATAATAAACCGATCCCAAATTCCAATTCCAATTCCGGTTTTAATTACCAAGGCCATTCAAACCACACCGACGACAAAACCCACTAATTTCCCCCCTCCCTAACTACTGAACCCAAACCTTACCCATCCATGGCTCACTGCAGTATTTATGTGGTTGGTCCAATAAAGATTCTGGGTCAATGTTCACCCCCAGGGAGATGATGGTGGGAGACTTGCCAATGGTAATTGGAAATGGTCATTGCCTGGCCTTTGTGCCACGTGGAGTTCCAACCAATCGAATCAATTCCGTGCAAAGCAGGAAAATAACACTGAATAGATCCTTCAGTGTCTGGAATGATCAAAGAAGTAATCATTTCTGAAATATGCAAGAGTTGGGTGGAATTAGGTTGAATGTTGGTTAAGTCTCCCACTGTACATTCTGAGATCTTCCCTTTGTTTAATTACAGGTTTGCTTGCCAAGCTTTGATTCCAATTTACCTGGGCCAGACCTACTCTCATCCCACTGAAACTAGTCCTTTTCCATTTGACTATTTTTACCTAGAATCTATCCTTTGTGATTTCTTTTCTAAAACTTATTATATTATGATCATTATTTCTTAGCTGTTCCCCTCCTTCCCTCTGAAACCTCATCCACTTGGCTTGGCTCAGTTCCACCACTGGTTCTACCATTGGTTCAGTTCTACCACTGACACATTTCTCATTGGGTCAGAAACATGCTGATCCAGAATATTTCTCCTGAACAGAAACTCCTCCTCCTCTTTGCCCCTAAATGTTATTGTCATCCTTATTTGGACAGAGCTACTTTCACTGCGGTGGCTTTTCTGCTTTGTTCCAACTTCCTGTCATGTTCATTCCCCATTATCCTTCCCATTAATTGCCATTCTACAGGACAATGCTGGCAGTCTAATCTCACTTCCAACTTTTCTTAATTCTAAACAGACATATTGTGTCCTTGATAATTCAAGGATACCCCCTCTCTCTCCTACACTGCGATATTCTCCTTAATCAATCCTGCCACACATCCTCCTCTAACTCTCTTGAACAGTGGTGCAGCCGGTACAGCCACTGCCTCACAGGCCCAGAGTCCGGGGTTCAATCCTGACCTCAGATGCTGTCTGTGTGGAGTTTGCACGATCTCCCTGTGAACATGTGGGTTTCCCCCAGGTGCTCTGGTTTCCTCCCGCATCCTAAAGATGTGCAGGTTAGTAGGGTAACTGGATGCTGCAAATTGTCCCTCACGTGAATGGTGGGATCTAGAGGGAGTTGATATGGATGTGGGGAGGATAAAAGATGGGAGATTCATGTGGGATTTGTGTAAATGGGCAGTTGATGGTTGGTGTGGACTTGGTGGGCATGCTGTATGAATCTATAACTGGATGACCTTGTTTCCAGGAATAATTAGAACCCATTCATTCCTCTTTTACCCAGTTCTCTGTTATAACATTGTAAAAGTTTAAATGTACCTACAACTCACCAACCTTGTTCAATAGAATTTACAAACCTGGATTGCGAAGCTATCCAAGGCCTCCTTGTACTCTCTCTCAGACCACCTCTATCTAAAACCCTCCTGGGTCTAGTTCTGGTGCTATGTATCACTCCCAATCCTTTTTGCACCTATTTTTCCCTTTTCAATGCCACTTTTCTGTATCCAGTGACACTGAGGTGGAGCTGGATGAGAACTTCAAGTTCCCAGGTGTAACTATCATCTATCCTAGTCCTACTACGTAGATGCTTTGGACAAAAAGTACACCAGCACTTCTACTTCCTCAGAAAGCTAAGGAAATTTGGCATGTCTCCATTGACCCTCACCAATTTTTATAGATGCAGCACAGAAAGCATCCTATCTGGATGCATCACAGCTTGGTATGGCAACTGCTCTGGCCAAGACCACAAGAAATTGCAGAGAGCTGTGGACACAGTCCAGTCCATCATGAGAAACAGCCTCCCCTCCATGGACTCTGTCTACACTTCTTGCTGCCTCAGGGAAGTTGCCAACAAAATCAAAAATCTCACCCACCCTGAACATTCTCTCTTCTCCCCACTTCCATCAAGCAGAAGATACAAAAGCTTGTAAACATGCACCACCAGGCTCAAGGACACCTTCCATTCCACTCTTATAAGACTCTTGAAAGGACCTCTTGTACGATAAAGATGAACTATTAACCTCACAATCATCATGGCCATTGCACCTTATTTTCTACTTGCACTGCACTTTCTCTGTAAATGTAACTGTAACATTATATTCTACATTCTGTTATTTCTCTTCCCTTTGTACCACCTTGATGTACTGATGTTTTGAAATGATCTGACTAGACAGCATGCAAAACAAAGTTTTTCACTGTACCTTGTTACATGTGACAATAATAAGCCAATTACCATTTCCTGACACATTCGTTAGGTCAGAAGCAAACCTCCCTGGAGGACACTGGTCCCAGCTCTGTTGAGGGGCACAGATCCCACCTCCCCCAGCCTTGCTCAAGAAATCTAGAGCCCAGTCTCCCGCAACACCTCGCAGCTACCATCGGGCAGGAGGTACAGAGGCCTGAAGCCCACACCACCAGGTTCAGGAAAAGCTACTTTCCTGCAACCATCAGGTTCTTGAGCCAACCTGCACAACCCTAAACCTACCTCAGCAACCGAACACTACGGACTACCTCCTGCACTACCATGGACTTGTCTCTGATTGTGTGTTTGTTTTTCTTTGCATTAAGGTCTTGCTTTTGCACAATCCTTTTTTTTCATTGTGTGTATAATTTTATGTATAATTTAAATCCTGTGTGTTGTCTGTACCTACAATATGTGCCTGTGATGCAGCTGCAAGCAAGTTTTTCATTGTACCTGTACCTCACCATCCTTGTGCACAGGGCAATAAACTCGACTTGACCTAACACCTCTCAACCCAAGCGTCTATCTGTGCCACCTTCCTATTTCTATACTCACTGGTGTGTGGCACAGGGAGCGATCCGGAGATAATGATCTGGAGATAATGACCGGGAGATAACTACCTTTGAGTTCTTGCTTCTTAATCTCTTTCCTGATCTCTGAAAATCTGCCTAGGAACCTCATCCCTTTTCCTGCTGATGTTGCTGGTATCAATATGGACCACAGCTTCTGGCTGTTCACCCTTCCCCTCTTCTACTGCCATTCAGTGATATCGTTAACCCTGGCACCAGAGAGGCAACATACCATCCTGGAATCATTTCCACACCCATGGAACATTGCCCAGAAATCTATGTCTCGCCTGCTTCCTGCACCAGTATCCCTCCTGGCTCTCCCTGACGTAGTGTAGTGAGTTGTGGATTGTTGAACGAGGGGCTGGTATGTGGGTTTCCTCTTCCAGCACTAAACACTGCCTGCTTTATGATAAGTAGTGGCAGTGCTGATCAGAATGGGAGAGTGGGGTGGGCTGCAGCTTTAGACCCACACTCTACACCACAAGACAGGAAATCCTAAAAATAGTGGGTTATATCTGTGCAGTGTGTGAGGCAGCCAGTTTGGTCACCAGATCTTGCTTTTGCCTGAATATCCTTGGGGAACAGTAGACCACACATGTACAGTCCATTCACTCTTAGAGTCAGGAGCACGCTTCACTCCCTCCAGCCCCCAGCACCCTCCCAAAACAGTTTCCACATCTGTTGTTTGTGCAAAGACACCACAATTTGACACAAATAAGTCACAGGTCCCCAAATCCGGTGTTCCCATTCAGAAGCTGTGGGTGGCTGGGGTAACGTAGCAATTATAGCCTTTCTGGAGAGCAGATGCTATCAGTCAGGGTAACAGTTGCTAATTGTCCAAGAGTAAGTTCAGCTTCCTCTTCTGCAGTTGCCGTGGATTTCAGTGGTAGTTTAATGACAGAACCCTGTGTTTCCTGTTACCAATGATTTAATTCTTTGTTTCACTCCTGCTCTGACCAGAGACACAAGAGACTGCAGATGTTGGAATCTGGAGCAAAAAGCAAACTGCTGGAGGAACTCAGCAGGTCAAGCAGCACCTGTGCAGGGAGAGGGATTGTCAACATTTCAGGTCGAGGCCCTGCATCAGGACTGAGAGTGGAGAGGAGAGGTAACAGGTATCTGCCCATCATTCCTCATCCACCCTAAGTCCAGCTATCACCTGCCGGCCCCTGCTCACCCTTCCCATTCTCCTCTCTATACCGGTTGTCTTCCCTCCACTCTCAGTCCTAATGCAGGGTCTCAGACTGAAACATTAACAAATCCCTTCGAGCCCCCATAACAACCCCCCTCCCAGACACTGCTCCACCTGCTGAGTTCCTCCAGCAGATTGTGTGTTGTTCCCACTTTGACCAGCATGTCTGTGGCCTTCCACACTATTGCAGTGATGCCCAACATAAACTTGAGGAACAACACCTCACCTTCCGTCTGGGCACAGTGCAGCCGTTGGGACTTTTTACTGATGTCAATAATTTCAAATCCCTCACTTTTTCAGATCAATTGGGCAAGTTTTTTACACAAAGACTGGTGAGTGCCTGGAATGGTGGGAGCAGATACAATAGTGGTGTTTAAGAGCCTTTTAGACAGACACATGACTATGCAGGGAATGGAGGGATATGGGTCATGTGCAGGCAGAAGAGATTTAGTTTAATTTGGCATTGTGGTTGGTGCAGACATCGTTGTCAGTTCCTATGCTGTACTGTTCTGTGTTCTATGTTCCATGTTCTATTTAAGGGTGTTCATCTGTATTATTAACACATTTTTTCTCTTTCCATAAACACAATCTGATACACTGCACACATTCAGTACCCAGATTCAGCAGTAACTGACCTACAGTACATTACACATGTTTTTTTACACATTCTAACTGCCCTCATTAATCTACCAATCAGACAGCTTCATAAAATGGAAACGTGAAGGTTGTTTAGCGATCACTTGCAGGGGGTTCTGGATAGGTTTGTCCCATTGAGGCAGGAAAAGGATGCTAGAGTGAAGGAACTATAGTTGACAAGAGATGAAGAATATCTTATCAAGAGGAAGAAAGAAGCTTACTTAAGGTTTAGGAAGCAAGGATCAGACAGGGCTCCAGAGATTTACAAGGTAGCCAGGAAGGAGCTTAAGAACGGATTTAGGAGAGCTAGAAGGGGGCATGAGAAGGCCTTAGAACATAAGCCATAGAACATAGAACACTACAGCTCAGTACAAGCCCCTTGGCCCACAATGTTGTGCCAACATGTTATCCTGCTCTAAGATCTATCTAACCCTTCCCTCCCACATAGCCCCCCATTTCTCTATCATTCATGTGTCTACCTAAGAGTCTCTTAAATGTCCCTAATGTATCTGCCCCCACAACCTCTGCAGGCAGTGCGTTCCACGCAGCCACCATTCTCTGTGTAAAAAATTTATTCCTGACATCCCCCTTATACCTTCCTCCAATCATGTTGCCTTGGTGAGTGAGATTATGGAAAACCCCAAGGCATTCTACTCGTATGTGAAGAACAGGAGGATGACTAGAGTGAAGGTAGGACTGATTAGGGCTTAGAGGAGAAAACATATGCCTGGTGTCAGAGGATACTTTGCTTCAGTATTCACCTGTGAGAGAGACCTTGACGTTTTTGAGGAGAGCGTAAAACAGGCTGATAAGCTAGAACATGTCAATGGAGGATGTGCTGGAACTTTTAAAAAGGATGGATAAGTCCCCAGGGCTGGACGGGACACATCCCAGGTATTACGGGAAATGAGGGAAGAGATTTCTGAGCCCTTGGCGGTGATCTGTGCATCCTCACTGGTCACAGGAGTAGTACCAGATGATTGGAGGGTGGCAAATGTTATCCATGTGTTCAAGATAGGGATAACCTTAGGAATTATAGACCAGTAAGTCTTATTTCAGTAGTGGGCAAATTATTAGAAAAGATTCTTAGGGACAGGATTTATGAGCATTAGGAGAAACAATGTCTGATTAAGAACAGTCAGCATGGCTTTGTGAGGAGCAAGTCGTGCCTCATGAGCCTGATTGAATTATTTGAGGATGTGACAAAGCACATTGATGAGGGTAGAGCAGTGGATGTGGTGTATATGGACTTTAGTAAAGCGTTTGATAAGGTTCCCCATGATAGGCTCATTCAGAAGGCTGGGAGGCATGAGATCTGGGGAAACCTGGTTGTGTGAATTCGGAATTGTTTGGAATCAGAGGTAGGTTTTTTACACAGAGAGTAGTGGGTGCGTGGAATGTACTGCCGGGGGTGCTGGTAGAGGCAGCTACATTGGGGACATTTAAGAGACTCTTAGATAGGATGATAGAAAAATGGAGGAGTATGTGAGAGAGAATGGTTTGATTGATCTTAGAGTAGGCTAAAAGGTCAACACAATATTGTGGGCCGAAGGGCCTGTATTGTGCTGTAATGTCCTATATTCTATAGACAGTGTATCACCATGGCAATCCTGGCCTCACCCTATCACAGATATTCCCTTTGTCTTATCCATCCCTCCCCAACCTTTCTGCAACTTAAAACCAATGATTCCAGTCCAGATGAAGGTAATCAACCTGAAATATTGACTCTGTTTCTCTCTCCACAGATGCTGCCTGACCAACTGAGTGTTAACAGCATTTTCTGTTTTCATTTTAGATAGTAGAGTCATTTGGGTTTCATTTAGTTTCATGAGAGGATTTTGGCTTTCATTGGCCTCCTCTCCCACCAGTCCTGAATATAGGAGGTTACATAGCCGGCAGACAATGACCAAGAGAAAAATCCATCTGAATTGTTTCACTTGAGGGACTTTTCCCTTGATGTCCAATTTATTCAATCTCATTTTTTGAATCCTAATTCCACATTACCAGGACTCATCTCCAAATACCATTGAATCACGACTTCCAGGAGCCCAACTGCTCCTCCCTGAGCACAGGGTTGGCTGGTGTGGTCCAACAGGTTATCCACTGGCCAGATGTGGCTCATTGGGGATCCAGATATGGCTCATTGCACTGCCGCTGCTGAGTGAGTGAGTGAGGAATGCAGACACCAATTTTGGGTTCTTGACCCCAATACTCACTTGATCAGGAGTGCCGTCTTTTAGACAAGGTATTAAGTGAAGCACTATCCACCCTCAGTTGAACGTAAGATCCCAAGGCACTAATTCAGTGGGAGTTCTTCTTGCTGTCCTGACCGATAGTTATCCCTGTGTCAGTATCTCATTGATATTTGTGGAAGTTGCTGAATACAAATTGCTTACCACTTTTCCTACATTACAATAATGATTGTGCTTCAATTGTTTTTCATTCTCTCAAAGCACTGTGATGTGTGGGATAAAGTGTAGGGATCTTAGAGTTCAGGTACATGGTTCCCTGAATGTGGAGTCACAGGTAGACAGGGTGATGAAGAAGGCTTTTGGAACTCTGAGATTCATCATCAGAGCATTGAGTATAGAAGTTGGGAGGTCATGGTGCGATTATACAAGACATTGGTGAGGCTGCACTTGGAGTATTGTGTTCAGTTTTGGTCACCCTGCTATAGGAAAGATGTTATGAAACTAGAAAGAGCGCAGAAAAGATTTACAAAGATGTTGCCAGGATTTGAGGGACTGAATTAGAGGAAAAGGTTGGACAGGCTATGTCTTTTTTCCTTGGACTATAGGAGACTGAGAGGTGTATAAAATCATGAGGGGCATAGATAGGGTGAATGCGCACAGTCTTTTTCCCAGGGTTGGAGAATCAAGAACTAGAGGGCATAGGTATAAGGTGAGAGGAGAGAGATTTAATAGGAACCTGAAGGGTAACTTCTTCACACAGAGGGTGATGGATATATGGAATGAGCTGCCAGAGACAATGGTTGAGATGGGAACAATAGCAACGCTTAAAAGAGTGTTGGACAGGTACATGGCTATGAAAGGTTTAGAAGGATATGGGCCAAATGCAGGCAAATGGGACTAGCTTAGATGGGAATCTTGGTCAGCATGGACCAGTTGGGCCGAAGGGCCTGTTTTCGTGCTGTATGACTCTGTGACTCTGTAAACACAAGGTCTTTCTTTTCCCTTCCTTGGCCTAATGTTGGTGGAAAACCAACATTGGTGGAAAACCGACAATCCCTGATTCCCTGCCAGGTCAGAAATCCCTCCATGCTTTTCACCGAGGTTAGTGATATTGAATTGTGGCAATGGATTTGAAATGACTGTGGAAGAGATCATTCCCCATGGAGGCTGACATTGTGTCAGAGACTCTTGATCCCAATAATTCCAGCATTATATGTAGCTCCCCACATGTAGATAGTGGTATTGCTGTGGGAAACAGCTATCACATGCTGCCAATAGAAATATTGCTTTAGGAATTCCGATCTTTTGGAATTACAGGTGCTCAGGCAAATATCCAGCGATTCTGCTGAGAGTTCTCTTCAACTCATCCATTTAACTCATCCATGGGAGAATTCTGTTTCTGCCTTTGTTACGGATATAAGGAGCAGCATTACACCACTCTCAGCCCCTCCAACTCGCTCCCCTCACCCCTTCCTCTCATCTATTTATGTTGGCTATCTCCCCTCTACGGTTCTGATGCAGGGTTTACCTGCGTTTACCTGCACTATCCCCATATTGTTTGATTCCTTTAATATCCAGGAATCTATCAATCTCTGTGTTGAATGGACTCAGTGACTGAGCCTCAAGGGTAGGGAATTCTGAAGATTCACCATCCCCTGGGTGAAGAAACTTCTCCTTATCTCAGTTTTAAACAACTCTTATTGTGAGACTGTGACCCCTGCCCCTAGACTCCTCAGCCAGGGGAAATAACTTCTTTCCTTCATGATCAATTGCAACCATGTCTTCCCTCACCAAACACAGGCAGCAGGTCCCACGCACCTTGCACTCAATGTGAGTGGCAACGAGGGGGTGTGGGGGTGAGGAGTGCAGCCCAGGTGAGAGAGGGGAAAGATCAGGGAGTAAATCAGTCAGGTCCCCTACATGCCCACCATCCAATGACCTCAAACGGAAACTTCGGTTTGCACCTGGGCCTAGCCAAGACAGTCATTCACAGGTCCAGGCAGTGGGCAGTCGAGGGTTCTGCCCGAGCTAATTGCCTGCCCCCACCTCCGGGGTTACGTCTCTGCTCGTGTGTCCCTGGAGAAGGAGCATGCAGTGTCCAGGGGCACATTAGGGAATTTCTGGGATTGGTGGGCACCACAGGGGCTCAAGTGCGTTCTGGGTAGAGACAACTGTGTTATAATTTGAAACTATTGACTGTGAATCATGGAATGCTGCCGTATTGCATTAATGTGATGCTGTAATCAATGAATAAACCTCCTCTGGAAAAGGAAAAAAAATGGAAACCCCGTGCAGTGTCAGGAAGGATTGGCTGTGCAGAACTGACAGCGGTCAAGGGTGTTGGAAATCGGGGAGGTGAAAATAAATAAATTCTTAAAGGTACATCTTTAAAAATAACCTAGAATTGTTGGTACTGGGCACACTCTCCCTGATGCTGTTGAGACTCTGACAATATGACTGACTTCAACAGTGATGGGCTAACCCTCCAATCACACACAGCAGCAAAGCGGCATCGTCCGCCATCACTGAAACACATTCCCTCTTCAGTAATAACATCTCACAGGGTGCTGTCCTGTGAGTTCAGTTAACCGAGAGTTTTATTCTGTTGGAACCATACATTCTGAGAGGATGTGCTGAGTTATGTTTGAACAAATGCGACTCAGCCACACAGAGTGTACAAATTCAAACACACACACCCACACAGAAACATACACACACACACACACACACACACACACACACACACACACACACACACACACAGAAACATACACACACACTGAGTCAAATTCATAGACATAATCACGGATGCAAAGGCACACATACACACATGAATGTGCATACGTACAGATGCACACACATAAACACGGATGCATCCACAAGTTTCTTCTCAGGATCGAGATGACTTATTTCCACTCTGGTTCCGTGAGTTTTAAGGTGGCTGATGAATTCCACATAGGAACAGTGGGCCCTTTCCCAAAGGGGGCAGAGGTGGCTGGTGCCGTGGTGCTGCTTCTGCTGTTTACGCAGGGTCCCTCTGAGTTCCCAGTGCACGGTCTCAGGGTTCTCAGTTCTCTCTCTCTCTCTCTCTCTCTCTCTCACACACACGCACACACACACACACACACACACACACACATGTGCAGACACACACAAGCACGCACCCAGACACACACACGTGTGCAGAAACACGCAGACACACAGACACACACATGCAGACACGCTCACATGCACAGATACACACACACACATAGATACACACACAAATACACATACGCAGACATGCATGCACGCACACATGCTCTTACACAAACACAGGCACAACTTCAGAGGCACACAGGTACATGTGGACATGCAGAAACACGTAGTTACACTCATGTACCAACACATACATAATGCATGATCAGCAACAGCCTGTTGTTCATTAACTTTTGATAAATTTGTTTAAGAATAGTATTTGTTAGTTAAGTGATTCGGTGCCTCTTCTGCTTATAATTTACAAGTCTTTAGCTGAGCTGGGACACAGTGCGATAGAGGTTTCCCAGAGATTCAAGTGAGGAGAATATTTTTGAAGCTCACTGCCAACTCAGTCAAAGTGCTGATAGCACTCGCTCTCCCCCACCAACACCACCCCCCATCAAAACATTCTATCAGACACATGGTTGCCACATGCTGGACGATCGAGCTGCGTTTTTTTTCCAAGCTTAATTCAATTTTCCCACAACACTTCTTCAGACCACCATGATCCGGAAAACCTCTCCCAATATTAGTGTGTAACCAGATTCCGGGTACTGCCACCATGCTGTTTGAGGCAGGTTAGCGATGGTAGAACGAGGGGTTATTTTAATAACAGTCTACATGTTAAGAATTTGGAGAGTGGCTGTTTCTGCAAGTGACCTGTTTGCTCTGTGAATGTAGAAGAAAAGGCTGATGTTCCCTTGTGTCAGACTCACTGAAATACATTGCTGAAGTGATGAGGTAAAAGATAACTAGCGGTGAAGAGAAGGCAGTCAATTTCCATTTGGTTCCTGCCTTCTGTGCCACATTTATTGCCGACGAGACTTTATTTATCCATCTATTTGCTTTTACCAAAGCTCTCCTGTGGCCTTGGTGGGTCAGTGGTTCGCTCCCTATGGCAGACAAAATGTAACAGGAACTCAGTGTGCCAGGGAGTAAGTCTGTGGACTACAATGTGTTTTCACCATTAATGATCCCTAATCACAACCCTAATCAAGAAGGCAACATCCATCAACAAAGATCCCCACCATCTGGGCCGTGCCATCTTCTCGCAGCTCCCATCGGGCAGGAGGTACAGAAGCCTGAAGTCCCACACCACCAGGTTCAGGAACAGCTACTTCCCTTCAACCACTCAGTTCTCGAACCAACCGGCACAACCCTAATCACTACAGTTTAGCAACACTACAACCACTTTGATCACTTTGCACTACAATGGACTTTTGTCTTTTTTGTCCTAATTGTGTTTTTTCTTGTATAAATTTTGTATAAGTTATGTTTTCCTTGTGAATGTTGTGTCTCTGATGCTATGTGCCTGTGATGCTGCTGCAAGTAAGTTTTTCATTGCACCTGTGCACACATGGACTTGTGCAGGTGACAATAAACTCGACTTTGACTTTGACTAATCATTATAACCCTATGCACTATCTTTTACAAGTCCCTGTATCAACATTTATAATGGAAATTAGTAACGTGAACATGTTACAATTCCTCTGCAGAACATCAGTTGGCAGTAGAGTGTAATTACAGTGTTTACATCAGAAACTTCTCTTGTGCATGTGAACCTAGGAATGCACTATGGAACATATCAACAGCAAGAAATTAGAATCTTGTGTAAGATATATTTTAATCTCTCTCTCCCTCTCTGGTGAATGTGTTGAGGTTTACCAGGCATTTAATAGTTGGAACAGGATCCCTTGGGTGGTAGGTGAGTATTGAAATGAAACTTTGAGGAAAGTACTCAGAAATTTAAGCAAGAATATTTGTAACTAATTGTGATTATCTTGGAGATCAACTGAACAGTCTGTATCTTTTTTCAAGATAAAAAAACAGAAAATGCGGCTCATGATGACGAATGAACGGTGATGGACTTGAACAATTGGTTCTGTTTCTCTCTCCACAGATGCTGCCTGACCTGCTGAGTAACCCAGCATGTTCTGTTTTTATTTCAGATTTGCAGCATCTGCAGATTTTTTCTTTCCAAGTATAAATCTTCCTGGTTCAGTACTGCTCTCTTTCCTGCATCTTGTGCCTGATCGGATGTTACCTGGGGTTCACTCCCTCCACCTGCGCTGCATTAGGGCTGCAGCAGGTACCATGTACAAAGTGCACTGTAGCAACTCACCAAAGCTCCTTTGACTTTCCAAGCCCATGGCACCATGGCGGTAGGGGAAGGATACATTTGGGAATACCACCAACCACAAGTTCCTCTCCAAGTCACACAGTCGGAGACATATTGGCATTCTTTAAAAATTCCACAAGTGCCTCCTCATCCAATGGACTACAAGAGGGACCCAGAAGGTGACTCACTACCACCATTTCAAATTCAACTGGATATAACCACGTTTTATGACTCAGTAAAGATAACATCTAAAATCAAGATTTCAAAGGAACGTGGAAAAGTCTGGAGTCTGCCAAGAGCACAGGAGGAATGAAGGATAGATTCTGACATTACTCGAGGGACTGAGTTATAGGGAGAGGTTGGACAGGCTAGGACTTTATTCCTTGGAGCGTAGGAGATTGAGGGTTGACCTTATAGAGGTGTATAAAATTATGAGGAGCTTAGATAGGGTGAATGCACAGTCTTTTTCTCAGGGTTGGAGAATCAAGAACTAGAGGGCACAGGTTTAAGGTGAGAGGGGAGAGATAAGAACCTGAGGGGTAACCTTTTTACACAGAAGGTGGTCTGTATATGGAATGAGCTGCCAGAGGAAGTGGTTGAGGCAAGTTCATTAATAGTTAGACATGTGCATGGATGGGAAAGATTCAGAGGGTTATGGGCCAAACATGGGCATACAGGACTAGCTTGGATGGATGTCATAGTCAGCATGGACCAGTTGGGCTGAAGGGCCTCTTTTCATGCTGTGTGACTCCATCACCCCTGGTGAGGATGACACGAACAAAATCATTCACTTGTTCTCTTGTGATGTGGTGATTTCTGTCCAAACTGAGGTTATGTCAAAAATGATTACATAAAGAAATAAGCAGAAGATTCTGACTGTACAAGAATATCTGTCTAGGACTTCATGTCACACTTGTTTAAGGAGTTTTGTTGCCATAACAATAATCCAGACATTGTCCTGTCCAGTGATGGTCATGGGACCTAGGTATACCTGAGGCAAAATATTGTTGCAAAATCAGGATAGGAATGCATGGAATCCCTTGAAAAAAAGTGCTAATGAAAGGACATACCAACGGTGATGCACGTTAAATATTTCATGCTTTCAAAACATGAAATTAGTTATCACTGATTCCGCATGTCAGAGTCAGACACTGCAGGAAATTTGAACTCAGGGTGAGGTGGGATTGGAACATGAATCCACTGAACAAGCTCAGGGAATACCAGCTGAGTTTCAGAGACACATTGCTCTGAAGGTTCGAGTCAGTCGGGAGTTGGAAGTTCAGGCTGATGAAACACTGCATTGTTGACAGGAATTTGAAGCTTCCTGGCTTCCTTAGGTCTCAACCACAGATCCTTAAAGGAAGCAAGACAGGTCAGTAATGTGATTGAAGGGGCATGAGGAAGCTTTCCTTTATTAGTCGAAGCAATGTATGAGCTGGGAATTTGCTCGAACTGTACACAGCACTCCGCTTTAGGTGCTGCATACAGTTCTGGTCACCAGATCACGGGAAGGTGTGATCAGACTAGCGAGGATGCAGGGAGGAGTTACAAGGATGTTGTCACAAATGGGAAGTTGTAACTATAAGGAAGGTTCGGAGGGACTGAGATTATCTTCCATGGAATAGAGGAGGTTGAGGGGAGATATAATTGAGGTGCACCAAATTATGAGGGGTACAGATGGAGTGAATTGGAAGGATATACATCCCCCAGTGTGGAGAACCAGAGACACAAGAGACTGCAGATGCTGGAATCTGGGGCAACAAACAATCTGCTGGAGGAACTCAGCGGGTCGAGCAGCATCTGTGGGGGGAAAGGAATTGTCAAGGTGTCATGTCGAAACCCTGCATCAAGACTCCTTGGTCCAAAAGGTCGACAGTTCCTTTCCTCCCACAGATGCTGCTGGACCCGCTGAGTTCCTCCAGCAGATTGTTTGTTGCTCCAGAGATGAATGTAATTGGTAGAAGGTTTGGGAAGGAGATTGGGAGAGACTTTCTTCCCCAGAGGGTGGTTGGTGCCAGGATCTCACTACCTGAAAGTGTGACGGAGACAGAAACCCTCACCGTGTTTGAACAGTTCAGGGCCTTCCCAGGTTACAAACACCCGACTTATGTACAGCCCATACGTATGGACAAGTGTTTGAGAGACCGGCAGGATGGATTTACTGGCTGCTGTGGAGCTGCGGGCTACTTCTGCCTGGTGGGAACTCGGTTCAGGGCCGCATTTTCGACTTGTGAACTGTCCAGGTTACAAACAGTCCACAGGAACGGAGCCCTGTCGTAACCTTGGGATGCCCTGTGCGTGGATACGTGCTGAAAGAGCCATGATCTGCAGGCTGAGGACCTAATGCTGGAAGGTGAGATTAGTCTGGGTAGGCCTAATTTGACTTATGGTCTTCTTCTGGGTCATAAACCTATGATCACGTCTCTGCAGCTGGACCTGAAGCCATCTCAGGGGTGGAATCGTTAGCACTGAGTTACACTGACACCCAGGGCGTGATCAGTCAACCCTGTGGGAGGGTACAAGACTGCAGATGCTGCAAATCTGAAATAAAAACAGAAGCTGCTTAAAATACTCAGTACGTCAGGCAGCATCTGCAGAGAAAGAAACAAAGTTAACACTATAGCGATAACTTTTTTTAATCTGGTATTGATATTGGTTTATTATTGTCACATGTGCTGAGGTACAGTGAAAAGCTTTTGTGTGCATGCCATCCATACAGATCATTACAGACATAATTAGATCAAGGTAGTAAAAAGAAAAACAGAATGTTTTTACAGCTACAGAGAAAGTGCAGTGCAGGTAGACAATAAGGTGCAAGGGCCACGACGAGGTAGATTGGGAGATCAAGAGTTCATCTTTTAACACATGAGAGGCCTGTTCAAGAGCCTGATAACAGCGGGGTAGAAACTGTCCTTGAGTCTGGTGGTATGTGTTCTCAAGCTTTTGTATCTTCTGCCCAACGGGAGAGGAGAGAAGAGTAGAGAAGAGAGAATGACCTGGGTGGGAAGGGTCTTTGATTATGCTGACTGCTTTCCCGAGGCAGCGGGAAGTATGGACAGAAGTCTTAGCTCAGGATCACCAAGCAGGAATATTATGGGACCATTCTATCTAACCCCCACTCCCTCTGGATTTGTAGAGGCATTGTACAGAGAGCTTTATTCCTCCCCCACACCTATTCCTCTCCACCCCTTCTCCTTCCTTCAGGATGCTCCTCATGCCCAGCACATTCTAGTCAGGCTAGGTCGTTCTTGCTTGGTTCCTCTCCTGTCCCCAGTGCACTGAAGGTGTGATGTCACTGCTGGACCAGTATGTTTGGAATCTTTCACCAGGAGATTGGCAGCTTTATAGGGTCAGGGTCCCCCAACTCCTTCCCTGAGCACACATGTGAGTCTGCCAGGATTCCTGAAACTCTGTGAATAATTATAGAGTCAATTGTACCAATAGACCTTCAGACAATAATAGACTCCCAACCTTTTCCAGCTTTGCTTGCCTACAGCACCTACACAGGTCCTTTGACCAGCCATACCCATCGAGTATCCACCTATACCAATCCCATTCAAACCACAGTCTTCAATAGTGACCCTGAGTGTCGTATCTGAGATAGGGATCTCAGATGGGATGAGATGGGAATGAGCACCTACGTGTGAAGGAATGGTGTACTGTCAATGTTCACAGACGGACCCGTGGCTCTGGTAGCGAAGATGAAGGGTCTTGACCCAGAATGTCGACTGCCCATTTCCCTCCACAGATGCTGTCTGACCCACTGAGCTCCTCCAGCATCTTGTGTGTTGCTGCCAATTCCAGCGTCTGCAGTCTCTTGTGTCTCTTCTGTCAATGGTGCTGTGCTACAGGTGAGTTCTTAACTCTCGGCTGCCTGCCTTCCCAGGATATAAAACTCGACCTCACTCTTGTCCTGCCAATCTATCGATCCCTCAACCAGTGTAACGAATGGTATTGAACTGTGCTTAACTTGGCAAACTCACTTCCTAATTTACACAAGTATCTCCTGGGGTGGGAGGGGTCCTTGATTATGTTGCTTTCCTGAGGCAGCAGAAAGTGTAGACAGAGTGAGTGGAGAGGAGGTTGGTTTGCGTGATGGACTGAGCTGTGTTCTCAACTCTCTGCAACTTCACGTTGTCTTGGGCAGAGCAGTTGCCGTACCAAGCTGCAATGCATCAGGATAGGATGCTTTCTTATGGTGCATCTGTAAAAATTGGTGAGGGTCATTGGGGGTCATGCTGAATTTCCTTAGCCCTCTGAGGAAATGGAGGAAATGGTATTTATTATTTTCTGCTGAGAAACTATTGACCTGTTGATTTTGTCTCCATCTCCATAGGTGCTGCCTGACCCAGTGAGTGCTTCTAACGTTTTTATTAATCTGTTGGGGTATATGCTTTTTACATGAAGCATCATAACATTCTCTCTCCTTGTCTTTCTGAGACTGCAGAACCCTGCTCCCACACACACATCCTCACATATCTCCAGTAAACCTAAACCAGACACGTGCAATAACACTGCAGGCAACATTCCAACCACCCAGTCAAGTCTGCCAAGTTAGGAGTGACTTTGGTTAGGTGGGGGGATGGTACAATAGTCAAGGGATTGGGGGATGGATCTCGGAGGTAATTCCAACATCCACATCTGACTGAACCCATTTTGTGGTCCAGACAGGTCCTGCCTTGGGGCATGAGGAGGTTTGAAGGGGAAGCGAGCGGCTGCCATCTGTGAGGGCCGGGAAGCCGTCCTGCCACACAAGAGCCTGTGGTCCAGACCACCTCATCTCCCCAGCTGAAGCCAGTCGCCAACAGGCAAAGAAGCTTTGTATGCAAGCTAGGCCAGGAATCTGAAAAACATTCACTAGCCATGCTCTTTGCCTGCAAGCTTCGCTCTACTCATCTGGCCTGTCATTCAAACAGATCTCCCAGGCATCACTTTGAAAACTTTGCAAATAGTTGCAGTGTGAGACACAAGATGATTGCAATATTCATACCTGTTTTGCTGTGTTAGACACTACCAATGTTTGACTGAGGGACTGCAGCAACGTCAGGGGTTCCGTCTTTCACCTGTTCTCCTGGATCGTGGTCACATTTCTGACGATATTTTGACAACAGTTCAGCCTCTGTCACCTGCCCAGTAATTACCTCTCAACCAATGTCACTAACTCCAAACTGAGTGGACATTGACATGTTGTTTGTGGGGTTTGGTGTGCACTGACGGCTGCTGTTTCCAACATCGCAACAGGGATCACATTTGTGGATTCTCAGTTATCTGTCGAGCACTCCAGGACCAACTGCCCATTGAGTTATGGCCAACACAGAGTCATCTCCTCTCCCAGCTGCCCTGTCAAACTCTCAGATGTGTATGGAATTCCTCTGGCTGAATAGTGCAATTTGAAGAGTTGCTCCAATTGTTGAACAAATGCTCCAGATTTTGGTAACTGGTTTATTATTGTCACAGGTACCAAGATACATTGAAAAGCTTTGTTTTGCATGCCATCCAGACAGATCATTCCATACTTAATTATATCAAGGTAGTACAAAAGGGAAAAAAAAACAAATGCAGAATATCTTGTTACAGTTACAGAGAAAGTGCAGTGCAGGTAGGCAATAAGGTGCAAGGGCCACGGTGAGGTAGATTAGGAGACCAAGTGTATGAGAAGTATGTTCAAGAGTCTGGTAACAGTGGGATAGAACAGTCCTTGAGCCAGGTGGTACATATACAAGCACACTAGACATGACTCTGGACTGAAACCTCTCCATATCCCTGACCCTTGGTGTTCCAGACCCCGTCCCCAGCTCTGGCCACACACCAGGCCCACAGTCCGGACCTCGACTCTAGCTACAGTCTGGACTCTTGATTCCCATTCTGGGTTAATGAGTGATCCAGATCTCGAACCATCAGGATTTCCAAATGATCAGATGCAGGATTTTTGGAGTTTAAGTGAAGCTGTCTTTGTGCAATGGGTGTGAACTAAACTTAGCGGTGTCCTGCAATCACAAGTCTAGGTAGACCTCAATGACAAGTGATGCTGCCACTTCCTGGCAATGAGATATAATTGTTGCAAGTCTGAAGTCTCATTATTTAACACCATAAGACCATAAGATATAGGAGCAGAATTTGGCCATTCGACCCATCGTCTGTTCTGCTAGTCAATCGTGGCTGATTTTTTTTCTCAACCCCATTCTCCCACCTTCTCTCCATAACCCCTTAACCCCTTTACCAATCAAGAACCTATCAATCTCTGCCTTAAATACACCCAGTTACTTGGCCTCCACCGTCCTCTGTGGCATCGGATTCCACAGATTCACTACCCTCTGGTTGAAGAAATTCCTTCTCATCTTAGTTCTAAAGGGACGTCCCTTTATTCTGAGGCTGTGCCCTCGGATCCTGGACTCTCCCACTGATGGAAACATCCTTTCCATGTCCACTCAGTATCTGGGAGGCCTTTCAGTATCTGGGAGGTTTCAATGAAATCCCCTCTCATCCTTCAGAACTCCCATCGAGTACATGCCCAGAGACATCAAATACTCTTCATACATTAAGACTTTCATTCCCTGGATCATCCTTGTGACCCTCCTCTGGACCCTCTCCCGGACCAGCACTCCTTTTTTAAGATACGGAGCCCAAGATTGTTCACAATATTCCAAATGCAGTCTGACCAATGTCTTATAAAGCCTCAACAGTACATTCTTGCTTTTATATTTTAGTCTGTTCATCCTTCCCAGGCAGGAGGTACAGGAGCCTGAAGACCCACATCTCAAGGTTCAACAACAGCTTCTTCCCCACTGCTGTCAAGTTCTTGAACCCACCTGAAAAACCCCAACACTACCTCACACTATATTTCTTTTTCTCTCTCTCAACTTGCACCAATGTCGTTATGTTTATTTTGTCATGTATGTTATGTATAACTTATGTTAGTTCAAGTTTATATTAACTCATGTTTGTCATGTGTGTAACGTACTGAGCTGCTGCTGCAGAAAGCTAATTTTCATGGCATTTATACCCTAGGTGTGTATTCCCATGACAGTAAACTTGAAGCTTGAACTTGAACCTGATTGGTACAACCTCACATCTCTAGTATCACACATGTACATTCTCTCTGCACCCTCTCCAGTGCCTCTGTATCCTTTTTATAATACTAAAACCAAAATTACATGTGCAGTCTTTTGATGGCGGTTGAGCACTATTCTATTGTCCCTCGAGGGCAGGCACGGTAGTGTAGCAGTTAGCGTAACGCTGTTACAGCGCCAACGACCCGGGTTCAATTCCCACCGCTGTCTGTAAGGAGTTTGTACGTTCTCCCCGTGTCTGCATGGGTTTCCTCCGGGTGCTCTGGTTTCCTCCCACATTCCAAAGACGTACGGGTTAGGAAGTTGTGGGCGTGCTATGTTGGCGCCGGAAGCGTGGCGACACTTGCGGGCTGCCCCCAGAACACTCTACGCAAAAGATGCATTTCACTGTGTGTTTCGATGTACATGTGACTAATAAAGAAATCTTATCTTATCTTAGAAATAAACCCAAGTGCACGGTTTGCTTTATTTTCAAGGCATTGCTAATCAGTGGCGTAACTTTTACTGCACTGACAGCAACAGCTTAACGTTCACACAATTCAAGGCACCAGGAAGGGACTGAAAGATTGAAAATTAATTGTATCTAGAATCGAAATGTTGTTAGAGAGAAGGGTGTGATAGACCAGAAGTGCAGTTGGAATTGCGATGTGCTGGGGAGAGGGCAAGAGCGATGTAGCTGGGATTGCGATGTTGCTAGAATGGATAAGACAGCCCAATAGTGCAGGGAGATCTCAACATCACTGGGAAGTGGAACCTGCTCCATTGACTGGCCAGACCTTATCAGTGGCAGTGGGGCTGGAGATAGGCCCTGGGTGACTCATGGGTGACGTCAGTCACATGCTCGGAGAGGCTATGAGCTGGGTAGGTCTCACCATTCATTGGGAGCCAGTTTCCCCTTGGGAGATTGCGACCACGAGCTTGTCAAAACAAGCAACTTGCTCCCAAACCAGTGAGCACTGGTGGCTTGCTGGTCTTCAGAAGACCTGTCCCATGGTATCCTGGAAATATATCATTGCTGCACAGAAATCCTGGAACTTCCTGCTTAACAGCAATTCCCAGAAGGAGTGCAGCACGTCACCTCCTTTCCCAGGAGCAGCAGGCAATGACAATAAAACCTGTCTTGTTAGTGCCGGCAACTCCTGAGAATGACTCAAAAAATAATTTGCAAGAGGGATGTAGTTAAATACTGGTAATTGGTTTATTATTGTAACATGTACCAAGATATAGTTAAATGTTTGTTTTGCATGCTATCCATAGAGATCATTCATACATAAGTACATCAAGGTAGTACAAAAGGAAAAAGCAATAACAGAATGTTATTGTTCAGTTACAGAGGCAGTGCAATGCAGGCAGAAAATAAGGTGCAGGGATCATGATGAGGTAGATTGAGAGTTGAAGAGCTCGTCTTTATCATACAAGAGGTCTGTTCAAGAGTCTGATAACAGTGGGGTAGAAGCTGTCCTTGAGCCCGGTGGTACGTGTTCTCAAGCTTTTGTATCTTCTGCCCGATGGAAGGGAGGAAAAGAGAGAATTTTCTTTGACAAATAAAATTTGGATAGGTTCAAACAGCAGGGAGACAGGATGAAATGTGAGTCAGGTATCACTGGAGTGATGGGCTGAGGGGTCTCATTTTCCTATCAAGTTAATACACACTAAGCTTCCATCAGGCAACAGCTGAGATAGCCTGGTTTGATAGAGCACTGAGCATCATGTGGTCTTCAGATGCACACACTTTCTGCTCAGCATCTTGTTATAATTTTATTACTGTAAGGTCTCTCAGTGCTCAGATTCTCACACTTGGGACATCAATTAGGCGGTGGTTGGTTTTAATTGATTCAAGATTAGCAGAAATGAGAACTCCAGGCCTTGTTTGGTCTTGTGTGCTCCTGCGCATTCTTTTAACATTCAATTAAAAGCTTACCCAGGGAAAATAATTGCCTCGTAGAAGATGCTCTCATTTTCCTTGTAACTTTATTTTAGCCAGGTATGGGATATTTCCGTCATCCCATGTCAGTGTGGGGCACATTCAAGACTTGTACACTGCCTCTAGAGGAAGATAAAGCTCCCTTCACAATGTCTGGCATGGGTGTCCCTTTCTGCACCAAGATGATAGTTCCCCATTTGCCTCATCAGATATCATGCGGCTTCCTTGAGCAAGTTTATGTGCTAATTCACATCAACTAGTGATAGTTCAGGGCTTTGTGTCTGCACCTTATAATGTCCTGAACTCATAGCATCCTCAAGTTTTATCCCATGTCCTGAGGATTTGGACAACAATCTTCAAGAAAGGAACAGTTCCATCTCATTGTGAATGACAAACTCGTGAAGCCAACGAGGTCTTCGGTGGAGGTACCCTTGTAAATTAGGAAGTGAGTTTGCCAAGTTAAGCACAGTTCAATACCATTCGTTACACTGGTTGAGGGATCGATAGATTGGCAGGACAAGAGTGAGGTCGAGTTTTATATCCTGGGAAGGCAGGCAGCCGAGAGTTAAGAACTCACCTGTAGCACAGCACCATTGACAGAAGAGACACAAGAGACTGCAGACGCTGGAATTGGCAGCAACACACAAGATGCTGGAGGAGCTCAGTGGGTCAGACAGCATCTGTGGAGGGAAATGGGCAGTCGACATTCTGGGTCAAGACCCTTCATCTTCGCTACCAGAGCCACGGGTCCGTCTGTGAACATTGACAGTACACCATTCCTTCACACGTAGGTGCTCATTCCCATCTCATCCCATCTGAGATCCCTATCTCAGATACGACACTCAGGGTCACTATTGAAGACTGTGGTTTGAATGGGATTGGTATAGGTGGATACTCGATGGGTATGGCTGGTCAAAGGACCTGTGTAGGTGCTGTAGGCAAGCAAAGCTGGAAAAGGTTGGGAGTCTATTATTGTCTGAAGGTCTATTGGTACAATTGACTCTATAATTATTCACAGAGTTTCAGGAATCCTGGCAGACTCACATGTGTGCTCAGGGAAGGAGTTGGGGGACCCTGACCCTATAAAGCTGCCAATCTCCTGGTGAAAGATTCCAAACATACTGGTCCAGCAGTGACATCACACCTTCAGTGCACTGGGGACAGGAGAGGAACCAAGCAAGAACGACCTAGCCTGACTAGAATGTGCTGGGCATGAGGAGCATCCTGAAGGAAGGAGAAGGGGTGGAGAGGAATAGGTGTGGGGGAGGAATAAAGCTCTCTGTACAATGCCTCTACAAATCCAGAGGGAGTGGGGGTTAGATAGAATGGTCCCATAATATTCCTGCTTGGTGATCCTGAGCTAAGACTTCTGTCCATACTTCCCGCTGCCTCGGGAAAGCAGTCAGCATAATCAAAGACCCTTCCCACCCAGGTCATTCTCTCTTCTCCCCTCTTCCATCAGGCAGAAGATACAAAAGCTTGAGAACACATACCACCAGACTCAAGGAGAGCTTCTACCCCGCTGTTATCAGACTCTTGACCGGACCTCTCGTGTTAAAAGATGAACTCTTGATCTCCCAATCTACCTCGTCATGTCCCATGCACCTTATTGTCTGCCGGCACTGCACTCTCTCTGTGCCTGTAACACTATATTCTGCATTCTGTTTTTTTTCTATTGTACTACCTCGAAGTACTTATGTATGGAAAGATCCGTCTGCATGGCATGCAAACAAAAGCTTTTCACTGCATCTCAGTACATACGGCAATAGTAAACAAATTACCAATAAATCGGATGTGTTGTCTGCATTTGGACAAACCCGTTTGCTGCTGGTGAAGTCTGTGCTTACTGGAATGGGTCATCGACAAGCTGGAGGCAAAGTATGTGGCTGGATGGAGAGGGAGAGATGGGAAGTGGGAATGCAGGGTAACAGGACACTAGAAGAATTGGCACAAGGCATTAACCCATACCTGTGAAGATGAAGCAGCAGTATACACCTGCAGTTATGTGTTAGACATTAAGGATTTTTTTTATTTAGTAGCAGTTAAACTTTACGCCGTAACAATTCTGTGAAATGGGCAACAGACAGACTGGCACAGGATAAGGAAAGAGGCACATAGTTTCACAAAGTGACCTTCAGTGGTAACAACACGTCTGTGGAATATCCTTCACCAGTAACACTCCCGTCACTGCAGGGAATTACCAGACTAAACAGCCTCTCTGTTAGTGTATGTGGAGTTAATGGACAGGTCAAGACTGGCCAGGGAGAAGGTTCTATAAGGCCTCCACTGATGCCACCAGAGTAAAGTGAGGCCCAGTTAGAACAACCACACGCTAAGTAACGAGACCTGACCACAAGATCATCAGAGTACCATTCGAGCAGCACAGTGGCACAGCTGGTAGACTCGCTGCTTCACCACGCTAGAGACCAGGGTTCAATCCCGACCTCCGGCACTGTCTGTGTGTGGAGTTTGCACGTTCTCCCTATGACCGCGTGGGCTTCCCTCGGGTGCTCCAGTTTCCTCCCACATCCCAAAGACATGCAGATTGGTGGGTTAATTGGCTGCGATGAGTTGTCCCTAGTGTGTTGGTGAGGGGTAGAATCTGGGGTAAGTTGACAGGAATAGAGTCATAGAGCACTACAGCACAGAAACAGGCCCTTCGGCCCACCTAGTCCATGCCGAACTGATCTTCTGCCTAGTCCTATCTAGCTGTATCTGGACCATATCCCTCCAAACCCCTCCCATCCATGCATTTATCCAAACTTCTCTTAAACGTTACAATTGAACCTGCATCCACCACTTCCGCTGGCAGCTTGTTCCACACTCGCACCACCCTCTGAGTGAAGAAGTTTCCCCTCGGATTCCCCTTAAATATGTCACCTTTCACCCTAAACCTATGACCTCTGGTTCTAGTCACCCAACCTGAGGGGAAAAAGCCTGCATGCATTCACCCTATCTATACCCCTCATCATTTTGTACACCTCTATAAGATCTCCCCTCATTCTCCTGAGCTCCAGGGAATAAAGTCTTGACCTATTCAACCTTTCCCTTTCACTCAGGTCCTCAAGTCCTGGCAACATCCTTGTAAATTTTCCCTGCACTCTTTCATGAGGAGAATGTGGGGAGAATAAAATGGGATTAGTGCAGGATGAGTGTAAATGTGTGCTTGGTGGTTGGTGTGGACTGTGGTCTGAAGCTTCTGTTTCCATTCTATATCTATATAGGCTGATCACGGAGGTTAGTGATGTCAGAATCAACCAATCACAAACTCATCCATACCTGATTGGCTCTGCTCTTACAAGCGAATGTCTGCACATTGGGTGGAGATGTTGCCAGATCCTGTACCATGATTTTGTAAACATTGCATACGCTGTAGAGTCAGTGAGAGGGTAGGGTCCGTGCCTGGAGAGGTGAACGGGTCCCTCTCCCACACACAGGTGTAAGATTGATCAAAACGATTGATCACCTGAAGAACAGACAGGGTAGCTGATCCATTGCACCACAATCATTTATTGATTCACAGTTTGAATAGGCCTTCAGAACCAATGGAAGTTCATTGAGCTCAAACATTAACTCTGTTTCTCTCTCCCCAGATGCTGCCTGCCCTGCCGAATGTCTCTTAATATTTTCTGTATTTATTTTGTTGGTGAATCAGATGCATTTTCGATGACAATCCAGTAATTTTGTGATTACCACAAGCTTTTTACTGAGTTAATTGGTAAATTTGAATTTGAATTTCCAGATATCAAGTCAAGTCAAGTTTATTGTCATGTGTGGTGAGGTACAGGTATAATGAAAAACTTGCTTGCAGCAGCATCACAGGAACATTGGTACAGACAACACACAGAACATAAGTTATACATTAACTATAAATTGTACAAGACAGTCAAGAAACAGACCGTCAAAGCAAGACATAAGCGCAAGAACACTTTTACACTGGTCCAGTTTATTGGTCAGAATCATCGGGGACGTGTTGGATTTCTTTTGCCTTCTGAGGAAGTAGAGGCATCGGTGAGCGTTCATGGCCGTGATGTCAATGTGGCAGGACCAAGACAAATCGTTGGTGATATTTATACTGTCTCAGTAACTTAGCCGATCTGCTGGTATTGAAAAGTCTGGGAATGGATTATTGATTTGTCAGCATCCATAACCAGGACTGGGACTAACTGAAAAGTGTAAAAAGTTGGGTAGCATCAAAAATTACCAGCAAAAACCTAACAGCTGGAGGAACTCAGCGGGTTGATCAGCAAACGGAATTGGTGACATTTCAGGTCAAGACAGTTCCTTTCCCCCACAGACGCTGCTCAACCCACTGAGTTCCTCCAGCTGATTGTGTGTTGCTCCAGATTCCGGCATCCGGTGTCATCAAAAATTACCACTTTCCTAACTCCTGGATTCCAAAGTGTTCCTCATTTGCACTCAGTTACAATATTTCTCAACGTCACTAAGTCTATTCAAATTTCGGATGCCAAGGGTATACAGAACTGAGAGGGTTAAACACAGAGGCAAAAACTTTCGGCAGAACTTGCAGGTGGCAAAGTGAACGTGGACTTCTTCCTGGAATCACACTGCCACCCAGGGGTGGGAAGAGAAAGCACTACAGGGTGTTCCAGACTGATGGAAGTTTTGTGTGTGTGCGTGTGTGCGTGTGTGCGTGTGCATGTGTGCGTGCTTGTGTGTGTGTGTGTGTGTGCCTGTGTGTACATGCGTGTGTGCAGGTGCTACATATAAGATGTGGAAATGAGGATGGAGCTAAAGTTGGAGGGAAAATAGTTGTGAAGCTGAAGGGTCAAAAGGTGAGAAATTACAATCACAGAACTCAAAGTTAACGTAGGTTGAAAATTGGTTGAAAGACGGGAAACAGAGTTGGAATAAATGGGTCTTTTTCAGGCCGCTGGGGTGTCTCAGGATCAGTGCTTGGCCCACAGCTATTCACCACACATGTCAATGGTTGTCAGTGAGAGAAGTAAATGAGATATTTCTAAGCTCAGTCCATAAGTCCATAAGATATAGGAGTAGAATTAGGCCATTCGGCCCATTGAGCGTGCTCCACCAGTCAATCATGGCTGATTTTTTTTTCTCAACCCCATTCTCCCACCTTCTCTCTGTAACCCTTAACCCTCTTACCAATGAAGAACTTATCAATCTCTGACTTAAACACACCCAATGACTTGGCCTCCACAGCCCTCTGTGGCAACGAATTCCACAGATTCATCACCCTCAGGCTGAAGAAATTCCTCCTTATCTCAGTTCTAAAGGGACATCCCTTTATTCTGAGGTTGTGCCCTCGGATACTAGACCCTCTTACTGATGGAAACATCCTCTCCACGTCCACTCTATCCAAGCTTGTCAACGACACAAGGTGAGATAGCAAGTTATAAAGAAGGCGCAAAGAGGCTTCAAAGCAACTTAGACGAGTTGAGTGGGTGGACAAGTACATGGCAGATGAATATGGTTAGAAAAGCAGAGAAGGAGTGGACCATTTCGTAGAACACCTGCACTCCCTCTGTAACCGTGACTTGCATCCCCCTGTTGCCAGTCACTTCAACTCCCCCTCCCGCTCCATCACTGTGATACAATAGTCCTCGGAGGAGGACTTGGCAGGTGAGGCAGCACCTGTGGAGAGGTTATGGGGCCTACAGTTCTGGTGAGATTCCTGGCTGAAATGTGAGGATTTCCACAGTTTGACGCTCATACACACGAGGGCAGCATTACATAGCAGTTCCTGAAGTCCAGTTCCCGGCAGGTCGTACAGTGTGACACTGAATTCTTCCTAAACTTTGAGGTGACCCTTTAAGAGTTCCAGCCCTTGTCCCTCCCCTCCTCCATACAACGTGGACAGGGCCACCTTTCATCTTTCCCTTCCGTTGCCCCACCTGCTGACCAAGGCTCCCTCTGCATGCTCTCTGGGAGGGAACACTTCCCCTGGATGAGTTCCAGTGACGAGGGATTTTGACCCCAAGGTTAAACCGGAGAAGCCAGGGTCCTTCTTGGAGCAAAGAAGCTTGAGGAGAGATTTGAAAGAGGTGGACGTGACATGTCTGCTGTAGAGGGATGGCGCCCCAATGTGGCAAATGGAGTCTCTGCCTCACTGCTCCAGAGACTCAGGTTTGACGCTGATCTCAGCCACAGTCTGCATGTGGAGACTGCACGGTCTCCCTGTGACCGCATGGGTTTCCCTTGCCACTCTGGTTGTAGCCCATGCCAAAGGCGTGCAAGCTGATAGGTTAATTAGCTCGCTGGGCAACATAGTCGGCATGGACGAGTTGGGTCAAATGGCCTGTATCCATGCTGTTGACTCCGTGACTCTAATTGGCCACTGTAAGTTGCCCCTCAGTGCAGGTGGATGGTGGGAGAAGGGAGGTGGAGTGAATTTACGTGTGAGAGTGAATCTGCTGCAGGGATGTGGGCACAGAGATGGGATTGACGGTATCGCTCAGAGAGCTGGTAAAGACTTGATGGGTTGAATGGCCTCATCCTCGTTCCATATCATGTGGGAAGCTGTTCCATCAGTGGATGGTTCAAGGTCCGGGGTGCAGATTGGAAATTCTGGGCGGAAGGCCTGTGTGTGTGGGAGGAACGGCGAACACCCATTGCTTCACTCAGTGACCACCTGAGCTGGCCAGGCCACCAAAGACCAGTGTGAGGCTGGTCCCTGCCAACATGGCTCTCCACGGCTGCAAACCATCCCCTTCAGTCGTTCTCTTTGTCTCCTCCATGCAACATGGGTCAACAGCTCCAGCAAGATAGCAACATCCAATCAACTGCCTCCGTGGCTTCTCTCTGTCCATCCAGTCCGTTTGACCAATCTTCAGCCGTGGATCATAGAGTCATGGAGTCATGCAGCACGGAAACAGACCCTTCGGCCCAACTCATCCATGTCGACCAAGGTGCCCCATCTAAGCAAGTCCCATTTGCCCATGTTTGACGCATATCCCTCTCAACCTTTCCAATCCATGTACCCGTCCAGATGCCTTTTAAATGTTGTTAATGTACCAGCCTCAACCACTTCCTCTGGCAACTGGTTCCATGTACACACCACTCTCTGCGTGAAGAAGTTACCCCTTAGGTCCCTTTTAAATCTTTCCCCGCTCACCTTAAACCTGTGCCCTCTAGGTTTTGATTCACTTTCCCCAGGAGAAAGCAGATCACCTGACAGTTAATTCCATTCTTTCTCCAGTCTCTCTTCTCTATCTTCGCATTCCCCCTCTGTGCCCCATCTTGTCAATGATGCCCTCCTCCATGACCCCATTGGACCTCAGAGTTGGCCTCCTCACTGGCTGATGTTTGTGATTTCTACTCATTTCCTGTGCTCCCTGCCCACCCACTGGATCCCCACATCCTCTGCTCCCTTTAAATTCATGGTTGTGTTGGCCTTGCTGTCTGAAACCTATCAAGTTCACTGAAATGTTACTGCTTATCATCTATGAATATAGTCTGTTGGATTATTAATTAAATAACATTGGGTGTTCTGGAAAATCTGCTAGTCTAACGTCCTGTATCATCCTGGACTATCAGAGTTTTGCTGTCCACAAGGCTGAGGGGGACAGTTGGTCCAGGAGGAGTCAAGGGGCTTTGGGAACTGCCAAGAAAGTGGAGCTGAAACCAAGATTTTGGTGGAGTAGGTTTGAGGGACCATCTCCTCTCTTTGACCAATGCCTCCCCTCTACTGTGCAGCTGGATGGGATGTCTTGATGGATTCTTATCTTGCCCTGTCAGAGTCAAAGGACTTTCTGCAATTTTCATGAAGACAGCACACCAGTGGCTCTACTTTGTTATGAGTTTGAGGAGATTTGGTATGTCACCAAAGACTCTTACAAATTGGTACAGTGGAGAGCATTCTGACTGGTTGCATCATGGCCTGGTATGGATACTCCACTGTGCGGGATCACAAGAGGCTGCAGAGGGTTGTAGACTCAGCCAGCTCCATCACGGGCACAACCCTCCCCACCATTGAGGACATCTTCAAGAAGTAGTGCCTCAAGAAGGTGGCATCCATCACTGAGGATCTCCACCACCTTCTCACATGCCTTCTTCTCATTACTACTATCAGGGAGGAGGTACAGGAGCCTGAAGACCCACACTCAATGATTCAGGAACAGCTTCTTCCCCTCCGCCATCAGATTTCTGAACGGTCCATGAACCCATGAACACTACGTCATTATTCCTTTTTTTTTGCAGTACTTATTTACTTTTGTAATTTATAATAATATTATGTATTTGCAATATACTACTGCCGCAAAACAACACATTTCACATCATCTGTCAGTGATAATAAATTTGATTCTGATTCCGATTCAAAGGCTTCTGATCTCACCCCTGCTACCTGCACCTATCACTTGCTACCACCAGGAGGCGTGCCCGGTACTCCACCTAGTGCTAGAGTTACACAATTGCAGATGTCAGACTGAAGACGGACAAAATGTTAGTCGAAGTTAAAGTTGTCATCTGCACAAGTCCATGTGACCACAGGAGCAATGAAAAACTTACTTGCAGCAGCATCACAGGCACAGAGCATCGTACTAGCAGCATTCACAAGAAAAACATAAGTTAAGCATGAACTGTACACAATTTTTACAAGAAAGAACATAATTAGAACAAAAAAAGTCCATTTTACTGTAAAATGATCAAAGTGGTCATAATATTGCTAAACTGTTGTGATTAAGGTTTTGCAGGTCGGTTCAAGAACTGAATGGTTGAAGGGAAGTAGTTGTTCCTGAACCTGGTGGTGTGGGACTTCAGGCTTCTGTACCTCCCGCCCAATGGGAGCTGCGAGAAAATGGATAGTGGGGATCTTTGATGATGGATGTTGCCTTCTTGAGGCAGCGTCTCCTGTAGATACCACTAGTGGTGGGGAGGGATGTGCCTGTGATGTATTGGGCTGAGTCCACTGCTCTCTGCAGCTTCTTATGTTCCTGAGCATTCAAATTGCCGTACCAGATCATGATGCAACCAGTCCGGATACTTTCAAAAGTTCACCTGTAGAAGTTTGTTAGATCGTTATGGTATATTTAGAAGGACAAGTTCAAGTTTATTGTTGTCATAAACATACATACACAGGGTATAAATGCCATGAGAATTAGCCCCTTGCAGCACCACAGAACATGACAAACGTAAGTTAACATAAACTTAAATTAACATAAATTATACATAACTTACATGTGTGCAAGGTAAACAACAGAATAAGTATAACAACACTAGTGTACGATTGAGAGAGAGAGAAAAAATATTTGGTCCGAGGTAGTGCTGGGGTTTTTCAGGTGGGTTCAAGAACCTGACGGCAGTGGGGAAGAAGCTGTTGTTGAACCTTGAGGTGTGGGTCTTCAGGCTCCTGTACCTCCTGCCTGATGGCAGCATCGAGAAGAGGGCATGGCCCGGATGATGGGGGTCCCTGATGATGGATATCGCCTTCCTGAGACATCGCCTCTTGTCGATGTCCTCAGTAGTGGGGAGAGCTGTTAAGTTTATGTTAATTTATGTTGTCCTTGTCTTGTAACGCACTGTGCTGCCACTGCAAAAAGCTAATTTTCACAGCATTTATACCCTGGGTGTGTGTGCCTGTGACAATTTCCATTAGTCTAGCCCAATGGATTCATTGGTGTTCGAAGTGTACCGACTGTTGTAATGAAGGAAGTATCAATATGAAAAACAGAGCAGGCCCTGTACAATCATTCATTAAGATAAATTTACCTTGGCACCACTTTCTTGCACTAACTCCATATCCATTGACTCCACTAATGTTGAAGTATCTATTCATCTGTCTTGAATGTACTCAGTGATTGAATCTTCTCAGCCCTCTGGGGTACAGAATTCCAGAGGTCCGCTATCTTCCCGGTGAAGAAATTTCTTCTCATCTCTGTCTTGAATGGCCGCCCTTTACTTTGAGACTCTGACCCCTGGTTCCTAGACATCTTGGGCTAGGGAAATGGCATCCCCACATCCACCCTGGCAATCCCTACAAGAATCTTGTCGGCTTCAATGAGATAACCATTGGCAGCCAAATTGCACAAAACAAGATCCCACAAATGGCACTGTGATAAGAACCAACTTGTCCACAGTTTTATAGTCCAAGATTAAAAACTGCAGATTCTGGAAATTTGAAACAAAACAGAATGTGCAAGAAATATTCAGTAGGTTAGGCAGCATCAGTGGAGTGGACAGAGATGGTGTAGGGAGTAGGGAGGGAGTTGGAAAGAGTGTTCAAAGGGTTCTCGACAAACTGAGTAAGAGGGCAAGCACATGGCAGATGCAATGGAATGAATAACCTCACATTTTTCCACATGAGATGCATGAAACAGAAGTGGAGTATTGTTAAATGGTGCAACAAATAATCTGCTGGAGGAACTCAGCCGGTCGAGCAGCCTCCATGGGAGGAAAGAAATTTTGGGTCGAAACCCTGCCTTACCTTACCTTAAGCAACTTCTCTTTGGACTCCTCTCACTTTCTACAAATCAAATGTGTAGCCATGGGCACCCACATGGGCCCCAGCTATGCCTGTCTTTTTGTGAGCTACGTGGAATACTCCCTGCTCCAAACTTTCTCCGGCACCAGTCCCCAACTCTTTCTCCATTGCATTGATGACTGCTTTGGTCCTGCTTCTTGCACCCAGACGTAATTCATCAGTTTTATCACCTTCACCACCAACTTACACCCTGCTCTGAACTTCATGCTGTGCAGGGTTTTGACCTGAAACATCAATAATTCCTTTCCCCCCACAGATGCTGCTCGACCCGCTGAGATCCTCCAGCAGATTGTTCGTTGCTCCAGATTCCAGTGTCTGCCGTCTCTGGTGTCTCTGTTTATAAATGGTGACCGGTTGGAAAATGCTGGAGGGATCGGAATATACTTGTACACAAGTTACTGAAGACGAACCCTAGTGCATGCAGGGCAGCAAGTGACTAGGAAAGGAAATAGTGTACTGACAAATAGTGTATGATGAGAGGATTTGAGTACTGATGTAGAGATGCCTTATTGCGATTAGACAGGGCCTTGGAGAGACTGCACCTGCAGCTTTGGTGCTCTTGTCTAAGAAAGGATACACTTGCCATAGAGGAGATTCACTGGACGGGTTCCAGGGATGATGGGTTTGCTGGATGAGGAGATATTGAATGTGCTAAGGCTGTATTCTCTGGATGTTAGAAGAATGAGGTACCTCATTGAAACTTGCAAAGATCCTAAATCACTCAACAGGGTGGAGGCGGAGAGGTTATTTTTCCAGTGAAGGGGCTTGGACCTGAAGTGTTGAGTCTGCTTTTCTTTCGAGAGATGTTGCTGAGTATTCCCAGCAGTTTCTCTTTTATGTCCACCTTTACTTATTCATCCAGGGATATGGAAGTCACTGGTAAAACCAGCATTTATTCTCCACTCCTGATTGTCCCTGAGGATGGATTTGAGAGTCACCTACGTGTGTGGGTCTGGAATCACGTATGGGCCAGACTGGGTAAAGATAGCAGATTTCTCCTGAGGAACTTCAGTGACGTTGATGGGCTTCTATGACAATCTGGTAGTTTATTTAGAGAGTCATAGAGTAATACAGCATGGAAACAGGCCCTTCGGCCCAACTCATCCATGCCGACCATAGTGCCCACCAAGCTAGTCTCATTTGTCTGTTTGTCATCATTCCCAAGGTTAGCAGTTATTCCACTTCTGTCTGTAGTCCTGCAGGTCACACCTCGAGGACACTTCCAAGTCGTCTTAAACATGACAAGGATCCTGTCTCCACCACCCTTTGAAGCAGTGAGTTCCACATCCTCCAGGTTGAAAACTATTCTCCTCATCTCTCTCCTGCTAATCCTGAGGGTGAGAAAGCACTATAGAAACGCAAGTGTTGCCTGCTGATTAAAAAGTTCAGTTGTGAGCTGGAGAATTCTCTAATTCCTCCCATTGCAACACAGTGGAACCTGGACCCACAGACTTCACCCAAACACTGTCGCTTGAAACACATTTACCAATTTCCTGGGTTTTCTGGGGCTCAGAATGCGTGAGGTCTCAAGGAATCCATAAAACCATCTGATCTCTGGCTGCTTTCCCTTGAATTCCCATATTCTGTCCAATATTTGTTGACCCATCATTATATTAATTCTGTTGCCACCTTACAAGAGATGTATTGTCAATGATCAGAGCCTGGATTTCATTTAGACAGGTCATGTTGATTTTTAGAACTTTCTAAAAGGGTCCCAGGAGTATGTCAGTTTATGCAGAGAGGGCCTGCAAGTGTTTTATATTTGCAGGGGGTTCTGCAAACATTTTCGGATTTGCAGGGCCCTTGAAGTGTATCAATAGCTACAGGAGACCACTGCAATGTGTCAGTATTTCCAGGGATACCCAAGAGTGTGTTGGTGTTTACAGGAATTCATTGAGATTATATTCATATTTCCAAGGGGTTCCCAAGATACATGCCAGTACTTTACAGGGCTTAAGTTATAAAGAGAGATTGGACATGCTGTGACTATTTACCCTGGAGTACAGGAGGCTGAGGGGTGACCTTATAGAGGTTAATAAGATTATGAGAGGCGTAGATAGTCATGGTCTCTTTCCCAGGCTGGGGGGGTTTTAAACGAGGACATTGGTTTAAGGCAAGACGGGATGTTAAAGGAGATCTGAGGGGCAAGTTTTTCAGGGTGGCTGGTGTATGGAACAAGCTGCCAGAGGAGGTGGTAGAGGCAGGTACATTCACAGCATTGAAAAAGCATTCAGCTAGATACATGGATAGGAAAGGAATGGAGGGATATGGGCCAGATGCAGGAAAATAGGATCAGTGCACACAGATGGCATGCTGTCTTTATTCGTTGAGGAATTAGTCCAGAGGTCCAGAGGTTATTTTGCAGCTTTATAAAACTCTAGTTAGGCTGCATCTGAAGTTTTGCATTCAGTTCTGGTTGCCCCATTATAGGAATCCTTGCAAGTATTGATGTATTCTCACAGAATCAATCGAGTCTATCCCTACTACACCCTTTGGAAGTGCAATCCTAACCCCAAACTCTCACTGTCTTTTTTTAATTCTTTGGGTCACTTTTGAATCTTCTGCCGATCTTCTGCCAAGTTGGGACGCCATTTCCTTTGGACTTTGGTAACTTTAGGAAGCACAAACTCTTGCAAAACTGTAGTATTAGCTAGCAAAACTCTGGTAAACCCTAACTCAAACTCTAGTAAAACTCCTGCAATAGAAGGCAGAGAGTTAGGATAAATGGCTGCTTCTCTGATTGGCAATCAGTGGAGAGTGGAGTGCTGCAGGGGTCAGTGCTGGGCCTATTCAAGATATATATTAATGATTTGGAAGAGGGGACCGAGTGTAGCGTATCTAAGTTTGATGATGACACTAAATTGAGTGGGAAAGCAAATTGTGCAGAGGATGCGGAGAGTCTGCAGAGAGATATAGATAGGTTAAGTGAGTGGGCAAGGGTCTGGCAGATGGAGTACAATGTTGGTAAAAGCAACGTCATCCACTTTGGAAGGAAAAATAAAAGATCAGATTATTATTTAAATGGTGAAAGATTGCAGCATGCTGTTGTGCAGAGGGACTTGGGAGAGCTTGTGCATGAATCACAAAAGGTTGGTTTGCAGGTGCAACAGGTTATCAAGAAGGCCTTCATTGCAAGAGGGATTGAATTTAAGAGCAGGGAGGTTGTGCTGCAACTGTACAGGGTACCGGTGAGGCCGCACCTGGAGTACTACGTGCAGTTCTGGTCTCCTTACTTGAGAAAAGATATACTGGCTTTGGAGGCAGCGCAGAGGAGGCTCACCAGGTTGATTCTGGAGATGAGGGGGTTTGCCTATGAGGAGAGATTGAGCTGCCTGGGACTATACCCGCTGGAATTCAGAAGAATGAGAGGGGATCTTATAGAAACATATAAAATGATGAAAGGGATAGATAAGATAGAGGCAGGAAAGTTGTTTCCACTGGTAGGTGAGACTAGAACTAGGGGACATAGCTTCAAGATTCAGGGGAGTAGATTTAAGACGGAGATGAGGAGAAACTGATTTTTCCCAGAGAGTAGTGAATCTGTGGAATTCTCTGCCTAGGGAAGCAGTAGAGGCTCCCTCATTAACTACATTTATGATACAGTTGGATAGATGTTTGCACATTAGGGGAAGTAAGGGTTATGGGGAAAAGGCAGGTAGGTGGATCTGAGTCCACGGCCAGATCAGCCATGATCTTATTGAATGGTGGAGCAGGCTCGATGAGCCAGATGGCCAACTCCTGCTCCTATTTCTTATGCTCTTTTGTTCTTATTACTCAATCAGCAGTTTACAACATGTAGAGTTATAGCCATACAGCATGGAAACAGGCCCTTTGGCCCATCAAGTCCGTGCCAACCATCAACCACCCATTTACACCAACCCCATTTTATTCTCCCCACATTCCTGTAAAGTCCCCCCAGATTCCACCACACACCTACATGAAGAGCGATTTACAGTGGCCAATTAACCGAACAAACTCACGTCTTTGGGATGTGGAAGGAAACAAGATCACCTGGAGAAACCCCACAGGGTCACAGGGAGAACGTGCAAACTCCACATAGACAGCAGGGTTACACTTGGTTCGCTGGTAACGTGAGGCAGCAGCACTACTAACTGAGCTACCCTTTAAGTAACGCAAGGGTTGTTGGGGAGTCTTTCAGCTACTGAATACATCTTCTCCCGAAAGTGGGAGAACATTGAACCCCAGTGTGGTTGTGCTGACATCAGACTGACATTGTGCCTTGATTGTCATAGAGTTACACAGCACAGAAACAGGCCCTTTGGCCCAACTTGTCCATGCTGACCAAGATGCCTACCTGAGCTAGACCCATTTGCCTGTGTTTGGCCCACATCCCTCTAAACCTTTCCTATCCATTTACCTGCCCAAGTATCTTTTAGATGTTGTTAATGCACCTGCCTCAACCACTTCCTCTGGCAGCTTGTTCCATATATGGACTACCCTCTGTGTGAAAAACTTGCCCCTCGGGTCCCCTTTAAATCTTTCCCCTCTTGCTCTAAACCTATGCCCTCTAGCTTCAGACTCCTCTGCCCTGGGAGAAAGATTGTGACCGTCCACCTTATCTGTGCCCCTCATGATTTTATAAACCTCTATAAGGTCACCCCTCAGCCTCCTTCGCTCCAGGGAAAACAGTCCCAGCCTTCCAAGTCTCTCCTTATAACTCAACCCCTCCAGTCCCAGGGTCGAAATGTCTGACACTAGAGGACATGCACTTAAGGGGAGAGGGGGTAAGTTCAAAGGAGATGTGCGGGGCAAGTTTTTTTACATGGAGAGTGGTGGGTGCCTGGAATGTGCCTCCAGGGGTGGTGGTGGAGGCAGATATGATTGAGGCATTTAAGAGGGTTTAAGACAGGCACATGAAAACGTAGAGAATGGAGGGATATGGACCATGTGCAGGCAGAAGGGATTAGTTTAATTAGGCTTCATTAGCTTAATTAGTTCAGCACAACATGGTGGGCCATAGGGCCTGTTCCTTTGCTGTACTGTTCTATGTTCTATATAGTCGGTGCCACAATGTCCATTCTTGGTGAATATTACCCTTGTGCTCTTCCCGATATGGCAGCCAGTTCAAATCTCGCTTCAAACACGTGCGTGTGCATCAGTTGTCACATTGGACGCAGTTTGGCAGCTGTGACAACCGTCATCGTGAGAGCTGAGGATAAATTTAGTATCTGCAGTGTCCCTAGAGAGGACTCCCTTAGCCCTGAGCTTCTGAATCTGAGCCATGGTGCCATCAGAGAAGGAGCCAAGGAGTGAGTTCAGTACAGAAAGGGTTAACTATGCGGAGCCACTCATTCCTCAGTTGTGCTTTCCTCCAGCCCAGAAGGCAGGGGTCAGGGTTAAAGGTCAATCTCACCCCCCCACCCCACCCCTCCCTCCCCGTAAAACGGCGTGACTGCCCCTCCGCCTCCTGATTTCGGGCGGATTGGGGTTCCAAGGGATGATCTGTCTATCTCTGCCCGCTGCACACCTGGGGCACTGGAGCATCCTGTTTGGGAGGACATGTGCGGACAGAGAGCGCTGTTTGCTCCATCCAGACCACTGAACAGGAACCACCACAGGAAGCAGCTGCAAGATGTCTGCAGTGTCCCTCCAGGTGCATCCTGGGACTTGCCACTCTGAGCTTTGAAACAACTGAATTTTATTGGAACGGTCTCACACAAACAACTGAAAATCCTTTCCCGGCGTTAATAGTTCTTGGCCATCCTTCAGTTAGTCTATTCCAAACCTATTGCCTCTCCCTTTCTGAGGCTGCTGTCACTTTTTAACTCTTTCGCCAGGACAGTGGGATTTTTTTAATGCATTTTTTGGGATCTGTATTTATTAGAGTGCGTATAGTCATACAGCACGGAAACAGGTCCTTCAGCCCATCTGGTCCATGCTGACCAAGATGCCCCATCCAAGCGAGTCCCATTTGCCTGCATTTGGCCCATAACCTTCCAAACCTTTCCAATCCCTGTACCTGTCCAACTGTCTTTTAAATGATGTTATTGTACCTGCCTCAACCACTTCCTCTGGCAGCTCATTTCACATAGATACCACCCTTTGTGTAAAAAAGTTGCCTCTCAAGTTCCTATTAAATCTTGCCCTTCTCACCCTAAACCTATGCCCTCTAGTTCTTGATTCCTCAACCCTGGGAAAAAAACCGCGTGCATTCACTCCGTCTATGATCTAATGTCAAAACTTCAGTCAATGCCCATCAACGAATTTGGGGCCCGATCAAATTTCACATCCTCACCATGCCACTGACCTTTGACATCCAACTCATCGGTGACACAGAGTCTGACTGCTGGAAAGGAAGACTTGCATTTGTGTAGCATCTTTCATATCCCTTTATAGTTGCAGCCACTTGGGTACTTTTGAAGTATGGTCACTGTTGTAACTTTGTGACGTTTGTTTTTACTGTTCTCATTCCCCAAGGGAGAGCTAATGAGCAGATGACACAGATGGCCTTGGCAAGATGTGATTTACAGAAGTTGTCTATTATGAATGTTGATTACAGCTCTCACTCTCAGATCTATGGAAAATCAGAGTGGTTACAGTGTGGAAGCAGGCCATCTGGCCCATTAAGTCTGTACCAGCTCTATGCCAGGACAACCCAACAAGTCTAATCTCCCACCCTTTCCCCATGCCCTGTAAATTCTAGAGGCCCAAGAGTCTGCAGATGCTGGAATCTGGAGCAACACACACTAAATGCTGGAGGAAATCAGTGGGGTCAAACATCATCTGTGGGGGGAGAAAGAAATTGTCGTTGTTTCGGGTCAAAACCCTGCATCAGGACTGATTCATTGACGATTCCTTTCTGTCCCCCCACAGGTCTGTTTGACCCGCTGAGTTCCTCCAGCAGAATGTTTGTTGCCCCTGTAAATTTTATCCTTTCAGATACTCATCCATTTCCCTTCTGAATGTTTCAGATGAATCTGCCTCCACTATTACATCAGCAATGTATTCCAGGTCCTCAACACTAAAGGTCTTTCCTCACATTGCTTCTGGGTTGTCTGCCAATCACGTTCGTCCTTCATCCCCTGATCCTTGACCCCTCCACCAATGGGAACTGACCGTATCCTTCATGGTTTTAAATACCTCCATCAGATAACAAATCTCTCCATTGTTTTATCATCAAAATTCATTAATATCCTCACCCTTCATGATACAGAAGACCATTTGGTCCATTGAGTCTATGTCGGCCCTTGGGGCAATCAAATCAGTCCCATTCTCCCACTTACGTTGCAGGTAACCCATTCTCCCCACATTCCCATCAATTCCCCCCAGATTCTACCTCCCACTGGGGGCAATTTACAGTGGCCATCTAACCAACCAACCTGCACGTCCCTGGGATGTGGGAGGAAACCGGAGCATCTATGGGGAAATCCACCCAGTCATGGGGACTTCCTTCTCCCCCCTCTCAATCTTGCACTCGTGTCATGTTTATTTTGTTGTCTATTTTGCACATACGTAAGTTATGTATAATTTATATTAATTTAATCTCATGTTGACTTAGGTTTGTCCTCATCTTGTAATGTACTGTGGTGTTGCAAAAAAAACTAACTTTCATGACATTTACACCCTGGGCATGTATGCCTATGACAATAAACTTGAACTTGAACTTGAATTTGAACTTGAGAACCTGCAACCTCCACATAGACAGCACCAGAGGTCAGGATTGAACCAGGGTCAATCTGAGCCGTCAGGTTGATCACAGTAACCATCAATTTTTTTTATTGTATTTCATAAATTTTTACGGAACATTTTTGCCAAATGAATATAATGAATAAAGGCAGGTACGGTTTATCGATGTAAGCAATACTTTTATATTTTGACAGGACAATATAAGTTTTCACTGCTACATTGTCAGTGTTCAATTGTCTATCTTCATAGCCCTTTTTGTTTGGGAAAAAAATTGAAAATTCAAATTGAAATGCGACTAAAACATTGATTTGAATGTCATAATTATTTAAAAATGAAACGGGAATTTTGCCATGTCTGGAATTGAGAAGGGGTAATGAGACAATGAGCAGACAGAACTCAGACAACAAAAATTAAGTAAGGGGGTTCATTGGGCGGTGATGATTTAAGACAAACATTATCCGTTGGACAGAAAATTATTACTGACGTCTGGGGTCCTTTAAGAATCCTGGGTATCAGGATTTAAAAAATCAGACCTACCAAGTGACTTTCATGAGGCTTTACAAGCCAGAAACATTTCCCTTCCAGAGGGGAAAGGATTTCGGGCAGCTTGTGTTATTTCCTGACGGAAGATGTGAGGTAGAGGGGGAGGGATGTGAGGGGTGACTGCACACAGCACGTATTGGCTGATGTCCCAGTCTGAATCCATCACACAGAGCTGATGTTAACACGTATCCACTTTGCCACCCATTCAGTGGCATGAAGTACTCTCTGAGTTCAATGGGCCTTGCCCCATGTGACCATGGGATGTTACCCTGTAAAGACAAAGGTACCCAAATGGGGTGATTAATCTTTAAAGATAATGACCACACAGTTATTTACAAGGAAAGTACAATAACAGGTCCAATAACAACATTCAAAGGACTTTAGGACAAGTACATAGATAGGAGGGGTTTAGAGGGATATGGGCCAAACACAGACAAATAGGACTAACTTGGTGGGAACCATTGTCGGCATGGATCATTTGGGCCGAAGGGACTGTTTCCATGCTGTATGATGCTATGATTCTATGAATATCTGTGCCCTATCAGTTGTATGTGTCTGGATTGCCTGCACGTCTGGAGGTTTCATTCCATGACTTTGTGCCTTCAGCTGTCCTAACCCCTTTCAACACCGTCCTCCCAGAGCCAATGGTCTGTGGTTACCCAGGAGAAACCAAACACAGATTTAGTTCGGTCTGCAAGGGCAACCCCAAGCTTTCAGTTGTCTGTCAAAAATAAACAGGAACTCAGCAGGTCAGGCAGCATCTGCAGATGAAAATGTCTCCACAGATGCTGCCTGAGTCGCTGAGTTCCTCCAGAAGATTGTTTTTTTTTGCTCCAGATTCCAGCATCTGCAGTCTCTTGTGTCACCAATGAAAGGACCTTCAGGTCATCATGTCCATTCCTACCAAATATTCACCTACACTCATTTACCAGCACTTGGTCCACAACCTTCTATGTCTTGGTGATTCAAGTGCGTTTCTAGACACGTCATAAATCTGTGGGAGTCTCCACCTCTCCCACGCCCTCAGCCAGTGCGTTCCAAATTCCAACCTGCCTCCGTCAATAATGGTGATCATTAAACTAATGGATTGTCATAAACTCCCAACTGGCTCATGAATGTCCTTCAGGGAAGGAAATTGACCACCCTTTACCCAGCCTGGTCTACGTGTGACTCCAGACCCACCAATCTGATTGACCGTTATCTGCCTCCCCAGTTCAGGGGCAATTAGGGATGGATAAGTAATGCTGGCGCAGCCAGTGACACCCACATCCCATGAGTGGATAAAATATAAGCAGCTTGTTTCACGGACACCTGCTTTGGTAATCATCTGAGAGAGCACACAAGCAGTTAATTATATTTTCTAAACACCAGTGATTCAGACAAACAGTTGCTGCAATACTTGTTCCAAAGATCCTATCGTACAAAGTGAGACAACATTGTTTCTGCTCCAACAGGAAGACGCTGTTTTCTCGAAGATATTATAAATGTTGAGTACTCGGGTTATCCCTTGGAGAATGCCAGCACAGGTCTGTGAAGCCACCCAGTCCTCAGGGAGCACTTTATAGCCTTCCTTCAGCTCTTGTTTTCCAACACTTACTCATGAAGCCTCTTTGTGAAGTAGAGTCATGATGATGGAGAACTTCCAATTCTTTCCATGGCTCAGATAAAGTTGACCTGCAGTGGGGCAATATCTTCGGAATATTGGTTCCAGGGATGCGTTAGAGGGGACCAGGGTTACAGGATGGTTACAGTATGAAAAAGACCAAATGGCTCTTTGAGTCCACGCTTGCTCTATGTAAGAGCAACACAACTGTCCCACTCCGCCCCTCCCCTTAGCCCTATTCATTTCTTCCTGATCCCTACAAAGCTCCCTTAAATCTACACACAAAGCACTGGAAGTACTCAGCAGGTCAGGCAGCATCTATGGATGGAACTGGATGGTTGACGTTTTGGGTCGAGACCCTTCATCTCGACCCCAAATGCCAACTGTCCATTTCCCTCCATAGACGCTGCCTGACTCACCGAGTTCCTCCAGTGCTTTGTGTGTTGCTCCAGATTCCAGCATCTGCCATCTCTGGTGTCTCCTTTAAATCCACCCCCACCACCGCCCCTGTCAGTGCATTCCAGATCCTCATGTCAAGTGTATTAGCAGGAGAAATGTTTTAACCCAGTGTAGTGGGGCTGCTGGAAGGGTGGTGGGGACAGAAACCTTCTCCATGACCCCAGATCAGTACTTGAAGAAGTAAAACCTGTGGAGCAACGGATGGAGAGCTGGCAAGTGGATTAAGCCTATGTTTGGCTGGCAGGGACATGATGGGCCCAATGGTCTCGTTCTGTGCCAAAAAATCTCCATGATTCAGTGAGGTTTATGACTTGCTTTGGGATATTTCTTCACAGTCCTACTCTTTTTCTCCTGATGACTTATCCCTTTGGCCAAGGTTGTCTATCCAGATATCCCTTCACAAGGTTCAGCATCAGATGCTGGTCCAGGGTAAAGTCACAATGTAAATGTAATCATTTGTGGATGTGTTGCCTCTTGGTCCCAACATGGAGAGGCTACTCAGCCTCTGGATCCCAATTCCTCACTCCACACGGTGCGTCCCAAGACAAGGGTTACAGGAGATACAGGAAATAAAGGAAATACCCTTTATTTCATGTTCTCCCCTTCTTGATCTGAAGGGGAGCTGTGAGCAGCCCAAACAAACCTTACCCTGGGGACCAGCCTTCATGTCTGCCTAAAGAGCAAGGGAAATTCAGGTGGTCTGAATGCAGCTGTTAATGCAGCTAACTCAACATGAGGTGTGATTGGAAGCAAAAACAGAAAATGCAACCTTTGCACCATCCTGCTGTTTTGTGCTCATCACTGTATTGATTGTCATATTCATTATTACCACATACACAATTTACTCTGTGAGCTTCACGCGAGAGAAGAATTTCATTGCATCCTGGTGCATATGACAATAAACTCAACTGAATCTGAAACTCATCAGGTCAGGCAGCATCTGTGGAGAGAGAAAAACAGTCAATATTCTAGTTCAAAGACCCTCTGTCAGAATAGAAGTTAGTCTAAGCGGCAGAGAAAGTGAGGGGTCAATGGGTGGAATAAGGGGGATGTCCGTGAAGTGAAGTGACGTAACCATTAAATGGATCTTTGTCTGTGTAATGTGTTACTGGATGTTGCATAGACTCACCTAGTGGGTGAGCTTGGCCCAGCCATCGGAATCAGTCTAGCCCTGGCTGGTGGGTTCAGTCATTACAGGGGGGGACCCCAACCTGACTAATCCAGTGCATTGCAAAGCAGACAATTAGAAGATGATGGGAAAATAGAATGTGGTGGAGATACTCAGCGGGTCAGGCAGCACCTGCAGAACAAGAAGCAGAGTCACCGTTTCGGGTCAAAGACCCTTCGGCAGAAGTTGGAATGGGAGGAAGCAAGATAACGAGAACACAACGCTGGAGGCGTGGATTCAGGAATGCCTCTTCTCCCCAGCCAGGATCAATGGATTAACCAGCCAATCAGATAGATCAAAATGAATAGAGGATGGCTGTCAACTTACTCTGCCTTATACTATCTGAATAACAGAATACTTATCTCCATTTGATCACCCAGTCTTCAGCAGATTCTGACAAGTAATTAGAAAGGCTACGTAGGTATTGGTATTGGTTTGTTATTGTCACATGTACTGAGATAGAGTGAAAAAGCTCTTGTTTGTGTGTCATCCAGACAGATCATGCCGTATGTAATTACATCGGGTAGTAAAAAGGAAAGCAGAATGCAGAATATGGTGTCACAGTTACAGAGAAGGTGCAGTGCAGGTAGACAATAAGGTGCAAGGGCCACAATGAGGCAGATTGGAGATCAAGAGTTCGAGACATCATCACCTGGAAGTGGATGACTGATGTTAGGAAGCCTTGCTACAACAGTATGGGGCTTTGGAAGGCCCAGGTGCTGCACAAGATCCTGGTTTCCACACTAAGGACATACTCACCCTGATATGGATTCCCTAGCTTGGAGCAGCACAATGATGCGGGTAGGACCCACAGCTCCAGCAACCCAATTTAGTCCTGACCACCAATGCTCCCTGTGTGGAGTTTGCATGCTCTTCCTTTGACTGCGTGGTTGGTCCCGTTTCCTCCATTGTTCCAAGGATGTGCAGATTAGTAGGTTAACTGGCCACTGTAAATTGCTCCTAGTGTGTAGGGGAGTTGTAGAATCTGGGGCAAATTGATGGGAATGTGGGGACAATAAAATGGGATTGGTGCAGGATTAGTGCTAATGGGTGGTTGGTGGTCAGTGCGGATTCAGTGGGCCGAAGGGCCTGTTTCTATGCTGTATGACGATAGATTGATTTGTCAGATGCAGGAGTTAAGAGTCATAGAGCAATACAGCACAGAAACAGGCCCTTCGGCCCAGCTTGTCCATGCTGACCGAGATGCCCGTCTAAGCCAGTCCCAATTGCCCGCATGAGGCTGTGAGGTATTGGATAGATTTGACTCCTGGTCACAGGAGTTTCAAAAAAATCAGTCCCTCCAGCGATGCAGAATTCCCTCAGTTCCGCATGGAACTGGCTTGGTCAGTCCCCAGGAGAGGATTGGGGTCAAAATCCTTTGTATTCAAGAGCAACAAGCAATCTGCTGGAGGAGCTCAGCGGGTCGAGCAGCATCTGTGGAGGGAAAGGAACTGTCGACGTTTTGGGTTGAGACCCTGGAGAAACGAGATGGTGAGTATGAAGGGGAGCAGGGAGGCAGTGAGAAAGGTGTGCTGAGTGGTCGCTTTCTCACCACTCCCCCTCTCCTCTTTATACTGTCCATCTTGCACCCCCACTCTCAGTCTGGATGCAGGGTTTTGACCCGAAATGTTGACAGTTCCTTTCCCCCCACAGATGCTGCCTGACCCGCTGAGTTCCTCCAGCAGTGTGTTTTTTGCTCCAGATTCCAGCATCTGCAGTCTCCTGTGTCTTCCTTTGTTACCGCTAACCCTAGGTCCCCTCGTTCTCCTCGAAGTGAGGAGTAGTCAGACATCCAGTCAGTCTGGAGATGTTAGTCCTGTGTTTGCAGTAAACACTCGGCAGTCAATTCCAGTATTTGGGAGAGGAAGCAATGGGAAAATAATGCTCCTTTGCTTTGTGTGAAGTGTGTGAATCAGCTGACTAATATCTTCCTGAACATGGTCCTCAGAACCAGATCGACCACCGGACGTGCAGGCTTTCCTCCCATTATTATATTTATTTTTTTATTATTATACAGGGAACAGAATCTTTGCGTGCAGCATCTGTGGTCAGCCATAAAAAATGCCGCCGTGTTTGTGATTCCGCTTAGCCTTCTAGGAGCAGGCGAGGCATTGAATTTCTAAGCCCACATTAACCCCTTCCAGCCCCACTAGGCTTCAGGTCATGAGGACACTGGTAAGTGGTCATGCCTGATTGCTGTGGTAGGAGTCTCAATAAGGACTGCTGTGACCATGGGATCCCTACCTCATGTTAAAGTTACAGCCAATAAGCAGGGCACTTAGCCCACGCATTACCCTCCTCGCACTGTACATTAGCCCATCTCGCAAACCAGCCTCCACTTGATGACCCCGACTACACTTCCCTCTGCCTCAGGAAAGCAGCCAACATAATCAAGGACCCCTCCCACCTTGTCATTCTCTCTTCTCCCCCCTTCCATCCAGCAGAAAATACAAAAGCTTGAGAACACATACCACCAGGCTTAAGAGCAGCTTCTATCCTGCTGTTATAAGGCCCTTGAACAGATCTCTTGTACAATAAAGATGAACTCTTGATCTCTCAATCTACCTTGTCATGGCCCTTGCACCTTATTGTCTGCCTGCACTGCACTTTCTCTGTAGCTGTAACACTATATTCTGCATTCTGTTTTCCTTTTTCACTACCTCAATATACTTATGTATGGAATGATCTGTCTGGATGGCACATAAACAAAGGCTTTTCACTGTATCTCAGTACATGTGATAATAATAAACCAATTAAACTTCCATTCTTTTCTCCCCCATGTACATATTTTCTCCAGCTGCTTCTTCATTCAGTGGAATGTAACACACCACCCTGGCTTGGAAATATATCACTATTCCTTCATCACTGGGTCTAAATGCTGGAAACTCCGGACCCAACAGCACTGTGGAGCACCTCCAACAGAAAATAACTGATCAATAGATATCAGATATTTAAATATTTACTTATTAGCCACATGTACATCGAAACAGAGGTAAGCTTTCTACACAGAGAGTGGTAGGTGCGTGGAACGCTCTGCCAGCAGAGGTTGTGGGGACAGATACGTTCGGGACATTTAAGAGACTCTTAGATAGCCACATGAATGATAGAGAAATGGGAGGGAAGGGTTAACATGTGGGAGGGAAGGGCTAGACATTAGAGCAGGATAAAATGTTGGCACAACACTGTGGGCCAAAGGGCTGGTACTGTGCTGTAGTATTCTATGTTCTATGAAACACACAGTGAAATGCATCTTTTTGCGTTACTGAGAAGGTGCTGGGGGCAGCCCGCAAGTGTCGCCACTCTTCCGGCGCCAACATTGCATGCCCACAACTTCCTAACCTGTACGTCATTGGAATGCAGGAGTAGTAGCCATTGAGCCCCTCATTACTGATCTGCCACTCAGTAGGATAATGGCTAATCTTATACCTCAGTGCCACATACCCCTTGATTTACTTACAACGTAAAAATTTCTCCAACTCTGCCTGAAATAAATTCAGTGACTTAGCCTACACATCCCTTTTGGATGGAAATCGTCTAAAGAGGGTTCCCTCTGGAAACTTCTTTATTCCAAGGAGAACAACCCCAGCTTCTCCAAGTTAACTCTGAAATCCCTCTTCTGGCAAACCACTCGAGGAAATCCTTTCCTGTACTCTCTCCAGGACCTTCACATCCTTCCTAAAGTGTAATGGTCAGGGTCAAACGACCTCACCAAAGTTTTATATAAACTCATCGTAACCTCCTGTTGTTGTGTGCACAGCGCCTGTTCATGAATCTGTGGGTCCATGTGCCCGACATCTGTTCAGGAGGACTCTTGACCTCACAATCTACCTCGTTATGACCTTGCACCTTATTGTCTACCTGCCCTGCACTTTCTATGTAGATGTGACACTTTGTACTACCTTTGTTTTACCCTCAATACACTGTGTAATGAATTGATCTGTACGAACGGTATGCAAGACAAGTTTTTTCACTCTACCTCAGTACAAGTGACAATAATAAACCAATTACAATTCCAAATCCCTCAGGCTGGAGGACAACTTGTTTCCTGTCTGGTTCTGAAGAATGAGTGTTGCATGAATACAGTGCATGAATTCTTTGAACATTGCACATCTAGCTACCACATCGGCTTGGAGGAGTAAACTCTTGGTCAAAAAGGAAGGAAGCCCAAAATGACTAAAGACCAAATTTGCTGCACAGTCTTACTGCGCACACAGGCACACGCACACGCGCGCACACACACACACACATACACACACTGACACACAGACACACACACACACAAGCACATGCACACACAAGCACACACACACACATGGACACACACACTCACACATACACACACACACGCAGACACACACTGACACACACTGACACACACAGACACACAAACACAGATACACACACACAAATACACACAGATACACAGACACACACACACAAACACACGCACAGACACACACACACACACATACAGACACACAAACACAGATACACACACACAAACACACACAGATACACAGACACACAAGCACACACACACACAAACACACGCACAGACACACGCACACACATAGACACAGAAACACACACACACACACACACACACACACACACACACAGGCACACACAAATACACAAACACAAACACAATCTTGTCCGCACCCTTTTCCTCAGTCTGTTTCCTTCCCACAATCCACCATCTTTCAATCCTCCCCCTGTCCCCCTTCCCCTCACGGCCTCCCTTGATCTCACCCCTCTTTCTCAGCCCACCCCCTCCATCACTCACATTCCCTCTTCCTCTCATCCTCGAACCCCCCAGTCTACACCCATCCCCACTCCAAACCCACCTTCCTCTCTCGAACTCACCACCTGCCAACTGTTCCGTGTCTCCAAGATTAAGGCCACTCAACTGTTCCTCCCCTCCACCCACCCTAGTCCACTCCAGCCCCAGCCATGAGCTGCAGCCAGCAGCCCAGCCCCGAACCTCCAGACCAACCCAGAAAACCCTGGGCAATCTTCAGCAAATTGTGCCCGTTAATTCCAGAAGAACGCAGAAGACCTAGCCCCAGGTTCATTGTTATTGTATATGATTGGAATTGGTTTATTATTGTCAGATGTACTGAAGTACAGTGAAAAACTTGTCTTGCATACTGTTTATACAGATCAATTCATTCCACAGTACATTGAGGTAGTACGAAGGAAAACAATAGAGAATGCAGAGTAAAATGTCACAGTTACAGAGAAAGTGCAGTGCAGGCAGACAATAAGGTGCAAGGTCATAACGAGGTAGATTGTGAGGTCAAGAGTCCATCTTATTGTACTAGGGAACGTCTTATAACAGCAGGATAGAAGCTGTCCTTGAGCCTGGTGGTACGTGCTTTCAGGTTTTTGTATCTTCTGCCCGATGGGAGAGGGGAGAAGAGAGAGTGTCCAGGGTGGGTGGGGTCTTTGATTATGTTGGCTGCTTTACCGAGGCAGTGGGAAGTGTAGACAGAGTCCATGGAGGGGACCCTGGTTTCCGTGAGCTGTGTCCACAATTCTCTGCCGTTTCTTTCAAACCATGATCCACCTCCACCAGGAACAGTGACACTGGGGATTAGGGAAGGAAGCTGTAGATAGAAGAGGAAAGGAGTCTTCACCTACCAGAAGGCAAACTAAAGAAAGTAAAAGAAAAAAATTATCTTGCCAACTCCCCAGCATTTTGGCTGCCATTTTGAAATTGGGTTACTAAGCAACTGGGACCTTCCATCATGTGTTTCATGCACTGACCTGTATTGTTAAAGAAAAGATAAATCATTGATTTGAAAGGTTGCTGAAATAAATGGCTCTTTTAAAGATAAAAGTACCAATTAATGTTCTGAGATATAAACATGGAATGTAAGAAACAGTAGCCGAAGGAGATCTTTCCACCCATTGTGTTTGCTTCTCCATTCAGTAATTGATCTTTTACCTTAATGCCATTGTCCTGCACTATCCCCATGAGAGTCAGGGGCTTTAAGTTCCTGGGTGTTAACATATCAGGTGACCTGTCCTGGACCCAGCACATAGATGCAAGCATAACAAAGACGCACTGGCATCCCTACTTTCTTAGAAGGTTAAGGAGGTTCGGCTTGTCACTGAACACTCTAACTTTTGAAAGGATCCCGACTGGTTGCATCGTGATCTGGTACAGCAATTTGAATGTGCAGGAACATAAGAAGCTGCAGAGAGTCATGGACTCAGCCCAATACATCACGGGCACATCCCTCCCCACCATCGGGAGTATCTACAGGAGGCACTGCCTCGAGAAGGCAACGTCCATCATCAAAGATCCCCACTATCCATCTTCTCACAGCTCCCATCGGGCAGGAGGTACAGAAGCCTGAAGTCCCACACCACCAGGTTCAAGAACAGCTACTTCCCTTCAACTGTTCGGTTCTTGAACCAACCGGCACAGCCCTAATCACTACAGTTTAGCAACACTATGACCACTTTGATCACTTTGCACTAAAATAGACTTCCTTTTTTTTGTTCTAATTATGTTCTTTCTTGTAAAAGTTGTGCATAATTTACATTTTCCTTGTGAATGCTGCTTATCTGATGCTATGCGCTTGTGATGCTGCTACAGGTAAGATTTTCATTGCACCTGTGCACACACGTAGTTGTGCATGTGACAATAAACCCGACTTTGACTTCATCTATCAATTCACAATATTTAAATGTAAGGAATTTTGTGTTGAATATACTGAGTGACTGAGCTCCAAAAGCCTCTTGGAAAAAGAATTCCAATCATTCACTATACTCGGGGTGAAGAACTCTCTTCTCATCTCAGTCCTGATTTACCAACTTCGTATTTCGGATTGTGAACTTCAGGTCGGGATCCCAGCCAGGGGATCTCTGCATCTATCCTGTCAATCTCTGTAAAAGCTTTTTCTGTTTCCATGAGGGTCTTAGGTTGTACTTAGCAGTTTTTAAATAGCAAGTATTTGATATAAAAGCACAGTCAGATTTAAAGCCTTTCAAGCCCCAGTTGAATTGACAGTGACGTAATTGAGATTTGAAACAAGCCTGTGAACAATGCCCTTGGTTATCAACACAGAACACAGTCAGTATTACTATATCACACCATTGGACAGTTTAAAAAAAAACATTAAAACATAAAATCACCATAAATAGATTTAAAGGTCAGGAAACATAATCTTTGAGGATTTTATTAATTCACTCACGGAATGTGCCATGACTGCAAATCCAGAATTTATAGCCTGTCTTTAACTGCCCTTCAGATGGTCGTGTTGGAAATCACCTTGTTGGATTGTGTACCTAGTTTTGTACCAGGATGCTGCCTAGATTAGAGGGCATGTGCTATGAGGAGAGGTTAGGTAAATTATGGTTGTTTTCTCTGGAGAAACAGAGGCTGAGGGGAGACCTGATAGAAGCTTATATGATTATGAAAGGCATAGGTAGAGTAGACAGCCTGTATCTTTTTCCCAGGGTCAAAATGTTTAATACTAATGGGCATATATTTAAGGTGAAAGGGGGTAAATTCAAAGGAGATGTGCGGGGCAGGTTTTTTTACACAGGGAGTGGTGGGTGCCTGGAATGCGCTGCCAGGGGTGGGGGTGGAGGCAGATATGACTGAGGTGCTTAAGAGGCTCTTAAACAGGCACATGGACTTTGTGTAGGCAGAAGGGATTAGGTTAATTAGGCATTTAATTACTAATTTAATTAGTTTAGCACAACATCATGGGCCGAAGGGCCTGTTTCTGTGTTGTGCTGTTCTAAATTCTATGTTTAAAAGCCAACCACATTGTTGTGGGACATGAAGTACATAAGCCAGGCCAGGTAACTGGTTTCATTTTCCAAAGGACATTAGCGAGCCAAAATACTTTTATAAGAACTTTGTCATCTCATGGTTACCATTTATGATTCTGATTTTCTGCCCTAATTAATTGTCTTTAAAATGCCTGGCAGTGGATTTGAACTCATGCCTCCAGATTACTAATCCAAAAGCAAAATACTTGAGAGGCTGGAAATCAGAAAAGAACCAGAAAATGTTGGGAATATTCAAGAGGTCAAGAAACATCCATAGTGAGGGAAAAGCATCAGGGCTGGGAAAAGTTAAAACGTGTCTTAAAACCCAGAGAAAGGAGAGAGGGGCAGAGAGATTGAAGGTCTGTGATATGATGGAGAGATTGAGTGATACTAGTGGTGGTGTTGCTGGCTGAGGGAGGATGGTCAAGGATGGGCCTGGGGCAGGTGTAAACAGAATGGTACCTGATTGCTGGAGTGTGGGACACAAGTATGGAACAACTTATTGTGTGAACCTGTTGAGCTCAAATCTGAAACTGTAATGTCCTGAAGGCTGCAATACATAGAGACAGAAGGAGAGTTTGGGCTTTATCAGAACAGTGTAAGTGACCAAAGGCAGAGAGGTCAGAGGGAGAGTGGGGGTGGAGAATTAAAGTCACAGGTCTGCAGACTGAATGGAGCTGTTTAGCAAAGAGTTGCCTGATCTTCATCTGGATTTTCCAGTGTCGAGCACTAAAGCCAGTAAAGTAAGTTGGGAGGAGAATTCATGAATCATTGCTTCACCCAGAAGGAATGTGTGGGTCCCTGCATGGCAGGAAGGAGCAGATGTTGCACTTGCTGCGGTTGTGTGGGAAGGTGGCATGAGAAGGGGAGTGGGGAGTGTGTCCAGGGAAGGCTAAGGAGGAGAAGTCAAATAAATTTGTGAAATAACCGGCAGAGAAGTAAGTTTGCAGGGGACATGAAAATTTGTGTCGTGGATAGTGAGGAGGGTAGTCTCGGGCTATCGAATGATGTTGATCAGCTGGTTTCGTTAGCCAGGGTATAGAGTATAAGTGCAGGGAAGTCTTGGTGCAACTTTATAAACTTTGATCAGCCGACAGCTGGAATATTGTGCGCAGTTCTAGTAGTGACACTGTAGGAGGGATGTGATTGCACTGGAGAGGGTACAGAGGAGATTCCCCAGGATGTTGCCTGGGATGGAGGGCTTCAGTTATGAGGAGAGACTTGAGAGGCTGAATTTGTTTTCATCGGAGCAGACGCGGCAGGGAGAGCTGATACAGGTATACAAAATTATGAGAGGCATAGATCGGCTAGATATTAGGAAATGTTTCCCCAAGACAGAGGTATCTAAGACCAGAGGGCATAGGTTTAAGGTGAGGAAAAAATAAATTTAGAGGGAATATGAGGAATAAGAAATTCACCCAGAGGGTGGTTGGAATCTGGAACTCACTACCTAAGAGGATGATTGAGGGAGAGACTTAAAACATTTAAGAAGCATCTGGATGAGCACTTGAATTGCGGGGCATGGTGAGATATGGACCAAGTGTTGGTCAGTGGGATGAGTGTCAATAGGTACTTGATGGTTGGCATAGACAAAGTGGGCGTAAGGGGCTGTTTCTGTGCTGGAGGAATCTACGACTATGACCATCCATTCAACGTCAGCAAGACCAAGGAATTGATTGCAGACTTCAGGAAGGGGAAGTCGGGAGAACACACACCAGTCCTCACTGAGAGGTCAGCGGTGGAAAGGGTGAGCAGCTTCAAGTTCCTGGGTGTCAACATCTCAAAGGATCTATCCTGGGCCCAATATATTGATGCAGTCATGAAGAAGGCACACCAGTGGTTCTACTTCATTAGGAGTCTGAGGAGATTTGGTATTTCACCAAAGACTCTTATAAATTTCTATGTACGGTGGAGAGCATTCTGACTGGTTGCATCACTGCCTGGTACAGAGGCTCCAATGCAAAGGATTGCAAGAGGCTGCAGAGGGTTGTAGACTCAGCCAGCTCCATCAGGGGCACACCATCGAGAATATCTTCAAGAGGCAGTGTCTCAAAAAGACAGTATCCATCACTAAGGACTCTCACCATCTGGGACAAGCCCTCTTTTCATTACTACCATCAAGGAGGAGGTACAGGAGCCTGAAGACCCACACTCAATGTTTCAGGAACAGCTTCTTTCCCTCCATCATCAGATTTCTGAACGGTCCATGAAGCCATGGACACTACCTCATTATTCCTTTTTTTTTGCAGTACTTATTTATTTTTGCAACTTATGGTCATTTTATGTCTTTGCACTGTGCTGCTGCCGCAAAACAACAAAGTCAGTGATAATAAGCCTGATTCTGATTCTGATTCTGATTCTGATTCTGATCCTGATTTGGAAATATACAGCCAGCCCTTCATTGTTGCTGGGTCTAAGTCCTGGAACTCTCTCCCCAGTGGCTCTGTGGGAGCACCTTCACCTTGTGGATGAACTGTTAGTGGTTCAAGAAGGTGAAGTCAGGATGGCAATAAATGCTGGCCTTGCCAATGACACCCGGATCCTGAAAAATGAATAAATAATAAGGAAACTATCGGTATCACCATTTTGCAGAGCTGTGAATCAAGTACTGACCTCAGTGGTCGGTGGTGGAAGGGAAGATACTTGAATGTTGGTGCCACATTCAACAAGTAATAAAGGACTGTGAAACTATAAGAACTGTGAGCAGTTTCTCCTTGCTTGTACATGGGTTCGTTCCTCACCAGTGGCCTTGGTTTCCGACCCAGCTGAGCTTTTCCATGGTGCACTGGTCATTCCTCATGAGGCCAAGACAAACCGTTTCCTTTAACCGGCTCCTTGCACACTCTCAGGAGCCTGCATCCATCTGTTGTACTGTGGACACAGCTGAACCCTTTTGAATGACAGATGCTTAACTGAAACACTGGTTACTGAAAGGGGAAGGTCCCAGCACTTGTACCATGGATACCCTGACTCACACCAGATCACTGGGCAGAGTGTAAATGATTCCTCTAGACTCAGCCTGTTGCTGAAGATTATACTGAATCAATCAAAATCAGAATCAGATTTATCATCACTGACATATATGACGTGAAATGTGTTATTTTGCAGAAGCAGTAGTGCAAAGGCATAAAATTACCATAAATTACAAAAAAATAAATAAATACTGCAAAAAAGAAAGAATAATGAGGTAGCGTTCATGGGTTCATGAACTGTTCAGAAATCTGATGGCGGAGGGGAAGAAGCTGTTCCTGAGTGTGGGTCTTAAGGCTCCTGTACCTCCTCCCCAATGGTAGTAACTTGAAGAGGGCATGTCCCGGATGGTGAGGGTCCTCAGTGATGGATGCTACCTTCTTGAGGCACCGCCTCTTGAAGATGTCCTCGTTAGTGGGGAGGGTTGTGCCCGTGATGGCGTTGGCGGAATGATACTGTTTCTGACTTTGTAACATATCCAAAAGCAAGCTCAAATCCGTATCGTACCATTGAAAATTTCAGAGACAGTTTTCATCAAATCCTTAAAACATAATCATGAAGTAGTCAGTTGGTGTAATAATGTGGTCATTGAATATACATTGCATTGGAATTGTTCTCACATAAAGGAGGACTTTCAGCCCATTGAATCAATCCCATTCTCCCCCTCCCTTTCCCCATATCTTTGTGAAATATTGTCTTCTCATTACTTCTTGCCCCCACTCCTTTGTCTTCCTTATTCCTGTGGCTCCCTTCCTCCACCTTGATGACCTGCCCATCTCCTCTCCTCCCCTCCCCCATCCTTTATTCCATGGTCCACTGCCCCCTCCCACCAGATTCCTTCTTCTTCAGCCCTTTGCCCCTTCTATCTATCATCTCTCAGCTTCTTACATCTTCCCCCCTCTCCCCACCCACCGACCCTCCCCCCTCACCTGAACTCACCTGTCCCCTGCCTGCGTGTGTTCCTCCCCCTCCCCCCACCTCCTTATTCTGGCTTCTGCCCTCTTCCTTTCCAGTCCAGATGAAGGGTCTTGGCCGAAACGTCAACTGTTTATTTCCCTCCATAGATGCTGCCTGACCTGCTGAGTTCCTCCAGCACTTTTGTGTATTGCTCCAGATTCCAGCATCTGCAGAATTTTTTTTGTGTCTCCATATTTGAATGTCACAGTTTCGACACTCCCCTCACCTACAGGCAATAAGTTATAGAGTCGTAGAGCAATACAGCACGGATACAGACCCTTTGGCCCAACCAGTCCATGCCGACCATGGTGCCCACCCAGCTAGTCCCAACTTCCTGTGTTCAGCTCATATCCCTCCAAGCCCCTCCCCGCTTATCCAAGTGCTTCTTAAATGATACCTGTCTCAACCACTTCCTCTGGCAGCTTGTTCCATATATTCACCACCCTCTGTGTGAAAAAGTTGTCCCTCAGGTCCCTTTTAAATCTTTCCCCTCTCACCCTAAACCTGTGCCCCCTAGTTTTGGACTCTCCTACCCTGGGGAAAAGACTGTTACCGTCCACCTGATCTATGGCCCTCATAGATAAATTTTAAATACTTCTGTAAGGTCGCCCCTCATTCTCCTATGTTCCAAGGAATAAAGACCTAGCCTGGTAAACCTCTCCCTATAACTCAGGCCCTCGAGTCCTGGCAACATCCTCGTAAATCTTTCCTGCGATCTTTCGAGTTTAAGCATGTCTTTCCTACAACAGTCTTTCCTATAAAGTTCCATAGCTTCACTGTGCAAGAGGGTTTTCCTTCACACCCTCTTATATTATTTGCCTAAAATTGGAAAACTGCTCTCCCCATCCTTGAACCATTCACGAATGGGAACAACTTTCCTCCATCTAAACCAATCATAATCTTGTTATGAACTAAGATTAGATGTCCACTTGTTAGAGTAGATAACTAGTATCTTTCTCCCAGGGTTGAAATGTCTAACACTGGAGGGCATGCATTTAAGATGAGAGGGTGTAAGTTCAAAGGAGATGTGCGGGGCAAGTTTTTTTACACAGAGAGTGGTGGGTGCCTGGAATGGGCTGCCAGGGGTGGTGGTGGAGGCAGATACAGTGAGGTGTTGGATAGGCACATGAGTGTGCAGAGAATGGAGGGATATGGACTCGTCTCAGCAGAAGGGACTAGTTTAGTTAGGTGTTTAATTACTAGTTTCATTAGTTCAGCACAACATTGTGGGTTGAAGGGCCTGTTCCTGTGTTCTGTTCCATGTAACCAATAAGCTGTGCTACTCCTTCATTCCTCTGGCGAATCTGTGATCCTTAAAAAGCGTGAATGCCTTGCCCTGTCTCAAATCCTAATCTTGTCCATTTCCCTCAGGTTTCCTCTCAAGTTTTACTCCAAGGAGAACAACCCCAATATCTCTAATCTAAGCTCTTAGCTGCTCCCCCATCCCTGGGATCCCCCCTCTCCAGGACCCTTATATCGGCCTAAGGAAAGGTGACCAGAATGGGGTGTAAATAGGATCAAGAGTGCTTTTTGTAGAGAAGACCCTTGATTCTTGCCTGGTCCAGGCTACATTTGACTCCACTCACTTCATGGGTCCTGTAAGACCCCTCACCTTGCTAGAAGCCACCTCTGATGGTTTCAGAAGACTTTCTAGAATGGCCCATTAAGTGACAGACCCACCTCTTTCTCCACAGAGATACAAGGAACTGCAGGTACTGGAATGCACACCAAGAAAACAAGCTGCTGGAGGAACTCAGCGTGTCAGGCAGCATCTGTGGAGGGAAACGGGACAGTCGACGTTTGAGTTGAGGCCCTTTATCTGGACTGAAAGATAGAGGGGAGATGGGACAGTATGAGGAGGTGAAGGGGTTGTCAGTTTCTTGCTCTACCCCTTCCCATCCACCTTGTTATACTACCTCTCCCTCTATCTTTCAGTACAAATGAAGGTCTCGACCTGAAACGTCGGACTGTCTATTTCCCCCATAGGCACTTCCTGACCTGCAAAATATTTCCAGAATTCCTTGTCCATATTTCATATCTCTAGTATACGCAGGTATGTTGCTTTCTAAGTATTTATCCAATTCTCTTCTGAAGTTTTGGTTTCAGGAGTTGAAGGGAAAGGAATTGTAGGCTTTCTGGGAGAAGGCAGGGGATGTGGGAATAGCTGCATCTCTGCTGCAGAGAGCTGGAAGGGATTCAAAGGGCTGAATGGTCTCCTGGTCTTCTGCTACCATCCTATGATTTCAAAGATAGCATATCCTAATCATAACAAGCTGCACAAAATTTTACTTCTCATCTCCTCTCTGGTTCCTTTGCCAATTACCTTAAATCTGTGCCCTTGGGACACTTGACCTTCCTGCCAGTGAAAAGGGTTTTCTCTTTATTTTACTTTGCTGAAACACTTCCTGATTTTAAACACCTTTTCAAATCCCTTTATAATCTCTGGAACTCAGCAAAGAATAAACTGAACCTTTCCTGGTCAGTGGACACTGGTTCCATTAGAAAGGTTTCAGGAGAATGATCCCGCATATTGGAGAAGGTTGTCCCACAAGGAAAGGTTAGACAGGTTGGGAATCAGCAATATAAAACTGCAGATGATGAAAATCTGAAATAAAAATGGAATACGCTGGAAACACTCATCAGATTAGGCAGCATCTGCAAAGAGAGAAACAGAGTTAATGTTTGAGAGAAAGAGAGAGAAAAGGAGACAGGCAGATAGACAACTCCATGAAAAATGTAGGGGGTCCATCAGTTCCTATACGTGACCATTTTTGACCTCATCAAAGCCTTTGACTCTATCAATCGAGAAGAACTCTGGAACAGCCTCCTGAAATTCAGCTGCATGCTGAAATTCATCGCCATCTTATGTTTGACATCCACTTGGCAAGTATTAAACAACAGGCCTACAGCAGAGCAATAGACAAAGCACTGAAGGAACTCAGCAGGTCAGGCAGCATCTATGGAGGGAAATAGACAGTCAATGTTTCGGGTCGAGGCCCTTCATGAGTTGCTCCAGATACTAGCATTTGCAGTCTCTTGTGCCTCCAACTCTACAACAGAAAACAAGCGAGCAAAATGTTGGTGAAAGTATTTTAAGTTTCTTACTGGGATAATCACGTCTGAATATTGCTGATATAGTCTGTTTGTACAAATTGTGCCAGACACTTTCTCACTGCTCCAGCATCGGCAGTCTCCTGTGTTACCGCTTTCTCACTGGTGCACTGCACAGCCCATACCTCTGCGTGAGGCTAGGGTACCACGAGATAACCTCCTCTCTCAGTCCTGCAATCTGAAGGCACTGCTGTTTGCAAATTAGAGACCGCGTTTGTTCTATTTTACCCTCAAGTTAAACTTATCTCAAAAACAGGAAGCTGTTTTTGCCCAATTTTAGCAGGCCAGCTGCTCCCGCAGTCCCAGATGGCATCGCCCTGTGAAGGATACCCAAGGGGCAAGATACCCTCCAAGCCTCGGCAGACTCAAACAAGGACAACTTGGGGTCACTTTTCCAACCAGCAGAGGCAGTTGAGGGGCTCTTCTACCAGAGCTGAGAGAAGCTTTTGTAATTATGGAAGGAGAAGTGGTGGGAGGTGGAGGGGGAAGGGAGGTAGGTGTTGATGTCGGTGGTGACAAAACTAGTCATCAAGAGATCTGAGAGGGGATTCAGGATAAATGCCTTTAAGGGTGAGAATGGTGAGCATTTGGAACTCATCCCCATAGCAAGCAGAGGTGGGGTTAAGAAGAAGCTGGACAGAGATAAGGAGGAGGGAGGAACAGAGGGAGTTGGTGATAACATTGGGTTAAGTATTTTTAAGTAGAAGATGGAGGAAAGACTGCAGGAATTCCGAAACCCAAGCAGAGAACGCTGGAAACACTCGGCAGGTCAAACAGCATCTGTGGAGAGAGGAGCCAGCTCAATGTTTCAGGTTAAGGACAAGGTCAGAAAGGTTGACTCTGTTTCTCTCCCCATGGATGGTACTGAGTGATTCCAGCAATTTCTGCTGTGGTTTAGGTGAAGTGTGGCTGGGAGGTTGGTTATAGAACATAGAACATAGAACACTACAGCACTGTGCAGGCTCTTCGGTCCACAATGTTATGCCGACATTTTATCCTGCTCTATCTAACCCTTCCCTCCCACATCTCCCCCAATTTCTCTATCATCCATACGTTATGTGGAGCATAGGGGCTGATGCAGTTCAGCAGGGATGAATATTCAGTTACTCTGCTGTAACTTCTATATGTATCTCTGTCAGCTTTTGTCTCCTTATCTGAAGGGGGGATTCACAGTTGTTGGGGAAAATTCAGAGAAGATTGGCTCGGTTGAATCCTGAGGTGAAGGATTGTACAATTCAACCCTTACCTGTTGGGGTTATAAATAAATGTCAGGTGCTCTTAAAGGAACAAGTAAACCTCAGAGCACTGGCTGGTACTCAGTGCACTTTATAGAACAGTACAGCACAGGAACAGGCCCTTCGGCCCTCGATGTTGTGCCAATCTAATTAAGCTAATGATGCCAAAATTAAACAAATCCCTTCTGCCTGCACAAGGTCCACATCCCTCCATTTTCTGCACATTCATGTGCCTATCTAAGAGCCCCTTAAACACCACTATTGTATCTGCCTCCACCACCACCCCAGGCAGTGCATTCCAGGTAAAAAGACATGGCCCCACACATCTCCTGTGAACTTTCCCCCCTCACCTTAAATGCATGCCTCTGGTATTAGACATTTCAACTCTGGGATAAAGATATCAGCTGTCTACTCTATCTATGCCTCCCATAATTTTATAAACATATCAGGTCTCCCCTCAGCCTCTGCCGCTCCAGTAAAACTCAATCCTAAATCTTCAGATGACATTAGGGGATGTGACTACAGCGCTAGACTGAAGTGACATGCAATGTGATTTTCTCATTAGTTAACCCCTTGTTTGGTTATGAATTGTCTTCAACTCCCCAGACAATACAATAACCGTTCAAACATCATAAATATCTGCAAAGTCATTCCAGACTGAATCCATTCATTTCCTGGAGCAGCTAATATCCTTTTAAACTTTGGCCCCAGAACCGGAATGTCATAACTTTAAACCTGCTGTTGGGTGCTAAGTTAATCAGTGAGGGGACTGCTCAAGGCCATTAATGTTTCCATGTTATTGTTTCAGATTTGAGACCAAGAACAGATCAAAAGAGAAAAATGAGCTGATGGGAGAGAAGAGGAATACTTGGAAGCTTTCAAAAGGAAATGGTCTCTTGTTGTACAGGAGCACATAAGCAATATCCTGATATCAGAGCCAGTCCTAACATGGCTGCTTTATATCTTCCTGCCTGATTCTGTCAGACCTGAGGAAATGAATCTCCTAGAGTGGTGCCAGGATTTGATTTGTAAAATATAGATTGGATATATTATGGAAACGCTCCAAATTATGGACCAATTGTGAGAACATCTATGCCTGTGTAAAAGGAAAGCTATTCAAATGATCTAACAATATCATTATAATTAATACAGAGAGTATTTTCCACTTATATTACTGCATAATACACACATCCAATACTTTATTTAATATACTAACTAATGAAAACATTACATTCACAAGCACATCCTGTTCTTTACTGAATGGGGTCACTGACTGTGAAGATAATTTATTAATTTAATATTTTTGAGGTTTTTAATCAATTACTCACACTAACATTTTTACAAATTAACAGTGTATTTGAAGAACTTTCAAATATCTCCATCAGAGACATTGAAAATATAGTTCAAAGGCCTTTGAGGGGTGAGCTGTCAAAGGCTGCCATGGTGTTCTGAGGGCAAGCCCTCAGGATGCGTCTCCTGAGGACAACTTGCTTCCGATGGGAGGACTCTTGGACACAGAGAGTCAGCTTGGCTGGCCACTGAACATTGTCCATGTAAACACATCTACAACAGTGGCTACCAGCCAAGGTCTCAAATATGGACACTTGACACTCCTCTCATAACCACGGCTTCCTCCCTGTTGAGGCGCTGAAGTGTTGTCACTGGTGGGAGGGTGGAGTGTTGCTTGACATTTACTGAAGGTTAAAAGTAGGATTAGAGAGTCACAGGCAATATAAATGAGCAAACATTGGATAGAATTTAAAATAACTACTGAACTACACAAGTATGGCTTCCTTGCCTTGCTCTGTCCAGGACCACAAGAAACTGCAGAGAGTTGTGGACACAGCCCAGCGCGTCACAGACACCAGTCTCCCCTCTTTGGACTCTGTCTTTACCTTTCGCTGCCTTGGTGAAGCAGCCAGCATAATTAAAGACCCCACCCACCCGGGTCATTCTCTCTTCTCTCCTCTTCCATCAGGTAGAAGATACAGGAGCCTGAGGGCACATACCACCAGGCTTAAGGACAGCTTCTATCCCACTGTGATAAGACTATTGAACAGTTCCCTTATACAATGAGATGGACTCTGACCTCACGATCTACCTTGTGACCTTGCACCTTATTGTCTACTTGCACTGCACTTTCTCTTTAGCTGTGACACTTTACTCTGTACTGTTATTGTTTTTACCTGTACTACCTCAATGCACTCTGTACTAACTCAGTGTAACTGCACTGTGTAATGAATTGACCTGTACAATCGGTATGCAAGACAAGTTTTTCACTGGACCTCAGTACAGTCATAAACCAATACCAATACCAATACCAATTCTTTTATATTGATATCAACTGTCCACGTCCAATGCTTTGAGAACAATAGAGCAGAGAAACAGGTACTCTATGTCCACACCAAGCATGAAGTACCCATCTAGACTAATCCCATTCACCATCATTTGGTTCATATCCTTCAATGCCCAGGCGATTCAGGTACTGGTTTAGATATCTCTTAAATGTTGTGAAAATATTTGCTGCCACCATCCCTTCAGGTGGTGTGTTTCAGATTCCAACCACCCTGTGCATGAACAAATTCTTCTTCAGATCCCCTCCAAACCTCTTACCCTTACTCTACACCTGTGCTCTCTGGTTTATATACCTCTGCTATGGGGAAAGGTTTCCTTTGATCAACCCATCCATGCCTTTCATAGCTTCATCAGGTTCCCCCTGCCCCTCAGTCTCCTCCTCTGCAAGAAAAACAAGCCCAGCCTATGCAGTCTCTGTTCACAACTGAACCACTCCACCCCAGGCAACATCCTGGAGATCAACCAATATTAAGTACCAAACACTTCTGTGATATGATGGATGTCAGGTGTGACTTGGGTTGGAAGCATCTTGAAGGAGTTGTGGGTTTGTGTCTAAGTGCAGACACCCTGGTTTAGTGCTGAGGCCGTGCCGCTCTTTCGGATCGTTGGATGAGAGGACAGGAGATTTTGGATGCGACATTAAGCAGAGGTCCCACCTGTTCTTTCAGGTGAATGTAAGAGATCCCATGACCCCATGTCGAAGAAGATTGTCCTGGTGTCCCGGCCACTGTTAATCCCTCAACTAACACCACAGATATTCAGATTATGTGGCCAGCATCATATTGCTGTTTGGGGGAGCTTGCAGTGTGAAAATCAACTACAACACTTCCAACAGTCCAGCAGCGGAGATACTGCATTGACCATTATGCATTTCAATCAAGAAAGGAACTATATAAATGAAAGCCCTTTCTGTGGTGCAAGCTACCTGGATTATTGCACATGTATTAACAATTTTAATGAATAAAAATGCTGTCAACAGCCATACAATACATTGGTTGCAACAAGCAATAAAGCCAGTGTAACCTAACATTAAGTGGATTCACTGCTTGTGCAATTGTTTTGCTCAATAAGGCTCCGCAACTACCAGGCCTGAAACCACCACTGCTTGAGTAATATGCAATTCAGCATGAAACCCCTTCCATCAATGGACCTGAGGTTTGGAAAAACGATGCCTACAACAATGCACGGGCTGCCAGACCCACTGAGTACCTCCAGTAGATTTTATTTGCCCCAGATTCCAGCATCATCAGTCTTTTATGTCTCCAGTGCCCCACAACCCCGTTGATACTCCCACACAATGAGTCAATCCTGTCTCAACAGTGGGAAAAACTGAAAACTCAATTACCTTACACCAGTTCTCCACTTGAAAGACTTAGAGAGAAATAACGTCTTAAGAATCAAGCTGAAAGTCTCTTAGATTTTGTGGTATGTCAAGGGTGGTGAAGAGAGACAGAGATCATTGGCCAACAGTCATTGGATGCTTCCTCCTCTTCGAAATATCTATGTTTGAGGATGTACATCAATCAGATGACTCATTGCCACTGTTAGCGCTCTGCACGAGTTCTCACCTTCCTCTGTCAGGATTTGCATAAAGTACTTAAAGGATGAACAATTGTTCACCGCTCTTGAAACCTAAAGCAATTTTTCATCAAATCTCTTGGTAAAGTTTCTATTTGAATCAAAGATACTCAAAAACAGTGCTCACCTCTGGTTTTCCATTTCAAACAAGATCCATTTGAACTACTGTCAAATGCAGTACAAGGAACATCTTTGACCCATCCCAATCCTGGCTCTTTCATTGTATTCCTAGAAAACTTCCTGAGAGTAATCCAAGCAAACTCCCAAAGTCCCTTCCCAGTTAAACTTCCCATTAGCTATAGCCTATGGCACCTTATCCTCAACGTATCCTTGTCTCCTGGTCCATCCCTGACCTCTCTTGCTCCATCTCCTTCACATTGGAGCCACTTATTACACAGCTTGGAAACACAGGAGATACTCAGCGGGTGAAGTCACATCTGTGGAGAGAGAAACTGCCTCATGATGTTCCACCAAACTCTGTCCGTCTTATTGAAGCTTCATCAGTAACATACTGTATTATTGAAATGCTCCATGCAACTTGTAACAACAAGTTTGTTTCTATATTTCAACTTTGCACATTAACTACATTTCAGAAAGGACAATTGGCTGTTTCAAGATTTATTTCAACATTAGTTCTCAAAGGGCAGTATAGAAATCCATCAGTGGGAGCTAGGCATAGGGCTGCCTTGTTCCTAACTAGAGAGGACCTCACCCAGGTGATACAATGGATGTAATCAGATCTCTGATTGCTTTCAAGATGATCCTCCAATGCTACAATTCTCACTCAACTTGCCATCCTTTAATTCTCTAACTCCACCATTCTATTCTCATCTTCAACCCCTCCAGTTACTGAACATGTTGGCAGAACCTTCAACTGCTCAACCCCTTTGTCTGCCTATCCACTCTTGTTGGATGTCTTGTTACAATGCACCCTTTTCAACTCAGACTTGGAAAATTCTTACTAAAACTCACTACTACAGCCTTTCCTCAGTACTGGTTCTGTGAGCCTGTCTCACTGCTCCTCCACTCTGGTTTCTATTGATCTCTGGCTCTTCGACCACATTCTTACCAAGACTCATTACTACAGCTTCAGTACTCTTTGGATTCCTGCCTCACCCCTCCCCTTCTCCTCTTTACACCGGCCATCTCCCCTCTCCACTCTCAATCCTGATGTAGGGTTTTGACCCAAAACGTCGACAATTCAATTCCTTTCACAGATGCTGCTCGACCAACTGAGTTCTTCCAGCAGATTGTTTGTTGCTCCAGATTTCAGCGTCTGCAGCCTCTTGAGTCCCCACTTGACTTGGAACCAATTCATTTACATTCCTCTCCATCTATGTGGTAACATTCTTGACATTAAATGTATATGGTGTAGGTGGAAGTGGTTCTGGTTTTCCTGATAACATTTCTTGGAGAAGTCCTTTAAATAAACACATTGATCTCCCTCAATAACTCACTATGCTTGTCCTGTGAATGAGCAACATCAACATGACAGGTCCTAATTCGAAGCTCAGCCGGTGCTAAAATGGTTGAAGTAACACAACCTGCAGTCTGTTTAAAGTGTGCTTTGAAGAGCATTATCAAGCAAGGTTTGGTTCCAATGCATTTCAAGAGCCACTAGCGCAGGTAACATTTCCTCTGTCAAAGGGACATGTTTTAAGGAGCTTGTTCAAGTAGGAGACAGAGAAAGAAAGGCAGGGAGGGGGTCCTGCAGAATAGGGCCCAGGTTGCTGAAGGCATGGCCAAGTCTGATGGAGCAGTATAAACTGAGGACACACAAGAGTCAGAACTGGTGGGGAATGGAGAGCTGCAAGAGTGTGGGTCTGGGGGAGATCACACCAAACAGGAGCAGCAGAACCATGGAAGGGGTTGGACACCAGGATGACAATTTCAAATTTGTGTTGTTGCCTGACTGGTGGACATGGTCATCAAATGGACAACATGGTCATCAAGTGGACAGCACGGTCATCAAATGGGCAACACAGTCATCAAATGGACAGCACGGTCATCAAATGGACAATATGGTCATTAAGTGGACAACACGGTCATCAAATGGGCAACACAGTCACAGTCATCAAATGGACAATATGGTCATCAAATGGACAACACGGTCATTAAAAGCAGTTGTTGAGTGTGAGTGGGCTGGATGCCGTATCAAGGCAGTGCTCTAACCCTTAACGTTCTTGGTTTGGGAGCGAGCTGCTTGTTGCTCACACTCCAATTTCATATCCAATTTCCCTGTTAGAAGCAAAGGAACATGGATGAAAGCCAGGACTTACTGCGATACCTCTCATGGTGGAATTGCAAGAATCAGAGGGTGATGAGGTTGTGGAGGCTAGCATGTGTTTCAGATTATTCAATTAATTGTGTTTTTTCTTAGTTCCACAGATCAGTCATCCAAGAATCTGGATTGCTAGTCCTGTAGATTAACCACCGTCCTTCTAAAGCCTTGTGTTTAAGATGAACAAGACTAAAATTATGACATATTTACATGGAACCTTTTACAATATCAGCAATGCATTTCAGCCAATGAGGACTCTAGAGTAATCACTGCAATTAATTGTCCCCTCCCCAATAGCTCAGCCTCCTCTCTGTCTGGAGAGGACAGAGAGTACCAAGGACAGAGAGCTAACATAGGAAGAAAGTAACAGAAGTATTTTCAGGGCATAGCAGGCATCAGACCAAGAGGGAGTTGAAAATGCCAGCTGTTCTGCAAATTGCAACTTCCCATTCTTGCTGTTCAACCAGGAGTGGTTCACCGCTGAGGTGCTTCCGACAGGCAAGTGGGGCTCAGCGTGGAATGATCAGGCCACTCGTGCAGATACAGGCCTTTACAAGGCAGGAGGGTCTTCCTTCCCTGCACATTAAGCAGTGCTCAGGTAACTTCCAGAGGCCAGTTATAGAGTGGGAAGAGAGCAGGTAGCCTTCTCCCAAACAAAGAGCGATCCAGTGGTGAGAGGACGGTGATAATGTGGCAGAACACAAGAGCTAAAGGACAGGAAGTGCGGGAGGGTTTGTAGAATTCAGGGGCTGCTCCAGAAAATTCTAATCTTTGCACTCCAGCTGCGTGGTATATATTTAGAAAACATTACATAACGTTTTAAACGGTGCTATAAAATTAAGTATTCTTAGAAAAAATTACTTCATCAACACAAGGGAACAGCTGAGTTTGTGAATTACACTGAAGCTGCAAAGAAAGTAGGAAGTCCACATTTCGGAGAAAGTTGGCCATGTCCTCTGCCTTCCGCTTTGTTGCTCATTTGCCAAACCCTCTGCCCTTTAGCTGAGACCATACCTGCCTCCTGCAGTTCACCTCACCCATCGTAAGATGCTTCTCCCCAATGTCCAGCACAGTACTTAACACCTGGTCACTGGAACAAATTATCTAGTCATAATTATATTGGTATTGGAGCGACCATGTTATACACACACCATCTTTCCTGCACTGTAACACTTTAGGAAGGATTTAATTAGCTGCAAAATGGGGTGTAGATAACGTGGACGGTGACAGTCTTTTTCCCAGGGTAGAGGAGTCTAAAACCAGAGGGCATAGATTTAAGGTGAGAGGGGAAAGATTTAAACAGAACCTGAGGGGCAACTTTTTCACACAGAGGGTGGTGGGTATATGGAACGAGCTGCCAGACGAAGCTGCAGAGGTGGGTACAATTACAATGTTTAAGACATTTGGACAGGTACAAGGATAGGAAAGGTTTAGAGGGACATGGGCCAAATGCAGGAAAATGGGACTAGCTTAGATAGACATCTTGGTCAGCATGGATGAGTTGGGCCGAAAGGCCTGTTTCTGCTGTATAACTCCCATGACTCTAAAATGGATTGAAAGGTTTTCCCCAAGTACAGATAAGTCTGAGAGCTGGTATTGAACCAGGTCTTCCTGCTCTTGATCCCCTTAGATCACACCAATGAAATGCTTTGCACACTGGACCATCAGAAGGGTTAAACCTTGCTGTGTCCAAGCAATGAAGTTAACATTCACTCTGTGTTAGAGGCAGAAGCTCAAACCTATCGGTAATGTTAATGAATTTGTCAACATCCTCTTTGGCTTCCTTTTTCATTTTGACATGACAAAGCTTTCATTGCGACAAATGTGCTGCTGTCAATGTTAAAATATTACGTAAGCAGAGACAGACAATAACTGCCGACAATAAAAACAAGAAAAGCTGGAAACGTCCAGTAAGTCTGTCTGCATCCATGGAAGGAGAAACAGAGTCAGTGTTTCAGGGCGTTAACCTTTCATCTGATGTCCTGATCAAAGCAACTCATCAGAATTTCCTGAAGAGTTCTGATGAAAAGTTATTGACCTGAAACATTATCTCTGTTTCCCTCTTCACAGATGCTGCCTGACCTGCTGAGTGTCACAATCTCAGCAACACCTCCAATGCTGTGTGTGGAGTCCGCACTGTGAACATGTGGGTTTCACCCGGGTGCTCCAGTTTCCTCCCAGTTGCCAGAGATATGCTGGTTGGTGGGTTAATTGGCTGCTGTAAATTGCCCCTAGTGTGTAGGTGAGGGGTAGAGTCTAGGGTTGATGGGAATGTGGGGGGAATAAAATGGGGTTACCACAGGGTTAGTATAAATGGGAGTCTGATGATTGGCACTGACTCAGTGGGCTGAAGGGCCTGTTCCCGTGCTGCAGGACACTTTGACTCACCATAAACACAGGAGATAGAACAGTACAGCACAATACAGGCCCTTCGGCCCACCATGAGATCATTCACAAAATCTGCACGTGGCCTCTGGATCAAGATCCCTAAGTCCGAATGTCCGGTGTATCCTTCTACATGATCACACACATCGTTATACACCAGCTCACTTCCACCATGCTTTCACGCCTCATGCCTTCTCCGCTGCCATCCATGCACTGACCCACATATCCCACAGACACATGGCATTGGTCAGTCACCCATGGACATGCTTTGAAAGGAATAGAAGCATCGTTGGCATTTATTGCCAGCGCAGAGATTTATTGGTGAAAAGAAACAAAAACATATTTCCCAGTGAGCCTTTAGGGATGTTTTTAGTTTATTTTTATCAGCTAAAATTGCCATTCCTATTCATAACTGTGTGCAGCAGAGACTGATAGCACAAGAAGTGCGATAACTTGAAATCCACGCACACAAGCTATTTTTACAATATTACAGATACATAACATAAAACCATCTGTCACAGTTCAAACATCAAAAGGAAGAGAAACATAGGGTTGCCATGTTGTGTTGCCTCACTCTGTGCTAGAACTAGAAATTTATAAATCTCTGCGTATCCTGCAAATTTCTGTCCACAATAGCAGCTCCTCTTAAAATCAGAATTCTCAAACAGAATTTCCAACAGCACTTAAAAGCAAAATCTACAACACTGGATTATTATCAGCAATTACACAAGAAGAAAACTAAATGGACCAACCACATAACTATCCAACCAGTAGAGTGGATCCAAGGCAGGGTTTTCCGCTGTGAGTGTCTCGGCTCTCGGAGTTTTTCCTACCATGTTCCAGGGAGTACAGGGATGGAATACTCTCCGAACACATGCAGCTCCAACAACTTGTACTAAACATTGGCGAGGCCACATTTGGAACATTGTGTTCAGTTTTGGTCACCCCCGTTATAGGAAAGATGCCATTAAGCTGGAAAGAGTGCAGAGAAGATTTACGAGGATGTTACTGGGACCATCAATAGTATCCACAGGAGGCACTGAATGGAGTTATGGAGAGAGGTTGAGCAGGTTGGCACTTTATTCATTGGTGTGTAGGAGAATGAGGGGTGACCTTATGGAGATGTATAAAACCATGAGGGGCACAGATAGGGTGAATGTGCACAGTCTTCTTCACAGGGTTGAGGAATCAAGAACTAGAGGGCATAGGTTTAAGGTGAGGGGGAGAGATTTAATAGGAACCTGAGGAACAACCTTTTCACCCAGAGCGTGGTCAGTATATGGAACGAGCTGTCTGAGGAAGTGGTCGAGGCAGGACATTAACAACAGTTAAAAGGCACTTGGTCCAAGTACATGGATTGGAAAGGTTTAGAGGGATATGGGCCAAACAGGGGAAAATGGGACTGGTTTAGATGGGCACCTTGGTCAGCATGGACCAGTTGGGCTGAGGGCCTGTTTGTGCTGTATGACTCCATGACTCTAATTCAAAAACCCAACACTAATGTTTGATTGTCCTCCTAGTCACCATCACTCCTTCTGTAACCTGTGTGTTGTTGCCACAACAACTGCCATCTACATCCTAGTTCGGTAAAGCCCCAACTCCCTTCTCATGTATATAGTCTACAGAGAGTGACAACGCTACTCTCTGTAGTTCATTCAGTTCACTTAAAAGAGAGATTGATAGATTTCCAGATGTTAAGGCACTCAAGGGATATGTGGATCGGGCAGAAAAATGGCTCTGAGGTGGAAGATCAACCATGTACCATTGAAAGTATCCTGACTGGTGTCATCGTGGTCTGGTACGGCAATCTGGACGCAGAGGAACATAAGAGGCTGCAGAGAGTAGTGGACTCAGCCCGATACATCACAGGCACGTCCCTCCCCACCATTGGGATTATCTACAGGAGGCGCTGCCTCAATAAGGCAACATCCACCATCAAAGATCCCCACCATCCGGGCCATGCCATCTTCTCACAGCTACCATCGGGCAGGAGGTACAGAAAGCCTGAAGTCCCACACCACCAGGTTCAGGAACAGCTACTTCCCTTCAACCATTTGGTTCTTGAACCAACCGGCACAACCCTAATCACTACCTCAGTACAGCAACACTATGACCACTTTGCACTACAATGGACTTTATTTTGTTCTAATTATGTTCTTTCTTGTATAATTTGTGTTTAATTTATGTTTTTCTTGTGAATGTTGTGTATCTGATGCTCTGTGCCCGTGATGCTGCTGCAAGTAAGATCTTCATTGCACCTGTGCACACACGTACTTGTGCATGTGATAATAAACTGAGTGGTGGATCAGCCTCGAAGGGCCAAATGGCCTGCCCTTGCTCCCATTTATTATATGTAACTAACGTCCACTCACTTCTGGAGAGCATATTCTGCTTTTATCAGCAGAACTTGCATTAGTTTCTGTCAAAACTTTGATTTCCTCCATTGCTTAACTCGCCTGTTTACTGAGTAACTTGACACAGAGTCATACAGCACAGAAACAGGCCCTTCGGCCCAACTGGTCCATGCCGATCAAGATCCCCATCTAAGCCAGTCCCATTTGCCTGCATTTGGTCCATATCCCTCAAAACCTTTCCTATCCATGTACCTTTTAAATGTTGTTAATGTACCTGCCTCACCACTTCCTCTGGCTGCTCATTCCATATATGCACAACCTCCTGGGTGAAAAAGTTGCCCTTCAGGTTCCTATTAAACCTCCCCCCTCTCACCTTAAACCTATGCCCTCCCATTGTTTGCTTGGAGTGTTCACTGTGGGCCCTGTACCTTCTATCACTGGCTGTTACAGTGCACTGTTAAATATAAAACGTCCCATGACACAAAGTTGCAAAAGGCCAGGGATGTTTCCCCATTGTGTAAATCATTAATCAAGACAATCTACTCATTTTCACACTGCTCTTTGTGGGACCTCGTTGTGTTCAACTTGGCTGCCATATTCCTATATTGCATGGGTAGCTCTACCTCAAGGAGAATACCTCATTGATATTCAGGCTGTTTAAAGAAAAAGGACAGCTTTATTTATCACCTTTCACTACCTCAGGATGTCTCTCACAGCTGACAAATAACTTCGATGTGTTTCATTTTGCATTTGGAGGAAATAAGATTCTTAAGTCATACAAAGTGCTATATAAATGCAGATACATTTTCTCAGTCTTTTACTGGATGTGTGCTAGTCTCAGGTCCTACAACAATTACTCTTTTTTACACTGTATGGTATAATTTTATGTATAACTGATGTTGTGTGTGCTGTCTGTACCTCCGAGCCTGTGATGCTGCTGCAAGCAAGTTTTTCATTGTATCTGTACCTTATCGTACAATAAACTCAAATTACTTTTCAGCAGAGTAATTTCTGACATAACATAAGGAAAAGTGGCAGAAAAATTGATGAACAGATAGGAACTCGGGATAGTATTGTAGAATTACAGGAGATATATGAAGGAGATTTTCAGCCCATTATGTCCATGCTGGTCACAAAAATGTTACCCGCCCTAATCCCACTGTGTCTGTGGTTCTGTAGCTCACAGCTCTCCAACCCCTGTTTAACTGCGATGTGTGTTTGTCCACTTCCACCCTTCAGGCAGTGAGTTCCAAACCCCCAATCATTCTCATGGTGAATTCCAGGGGCTTTTTTTTCTTCACCTTTCCTCCAATCCTTCCACTTTTTATCCATGTAGCCACCCCATCATATCTTGATTCCTCAGCAAGGGAAAATGAGTCATTGATACGTAACCGAGGGAGACAGGCCCTTCGGCCCGTCAAGGCGATACTGACCATCAAGTACCCACTTACACTAATACAATTTTATTCTCCCCACATTCCCATCAATTCTCCCAGATTCTACCAGTCACTCACACACTAGGGGCAATATACAATGGCCAATTACCCCACCAGTCTCCATGTCTTTGGAATATGGGAGGAAACTAGAGCAGCCGGGGGAAACCCACGCAGTAACAGGGAGAACATGTAAACTCCATACAGACAGCACCCGAGGTCAGGATTGAACTCCAATCTCTAGGGTCCACAAACCCTGCCTATTTACTCCACCTAGGCCCCTCAAACTTTAGGCACCTCAATTAACTCTGCCCTAAAACAAATATTTACTTAATGTATATTTGGAGCTCAATTTGCAAATAGCAAAGGCTGAATCTCTGTCTCTCTCTGAGACATTACTGTTGATTGTTAAAAATGCATGAGGCAAATACTTGTGTAAATAACTCTCTCAAAATTAATTCTAAACTCCTTCAGGCTGTGTTACTTCAGTGGGGGCACCTCTCACCTATAATTGTCCCACTTACTGTAAGCAACAGAGGAACAATGCAGTGATAGTTAATACAACAATTTTGATACAGCCTGTGTTGGCAAATTGAGCTCAGTCAAAAACCCCAATGCTTCAATAAATGATTAAGTAAAAAACTGCAGGTGCTGGTATCCTGAAATAAAAACAGAAAATGATGTTTGTGTTTCAGTAAAAGATACAACTTGAAGTTATCTCTATCTATTTCTTCTGTGACTATCGTGTTCCACCGACATAAAAATATTGCATTTGCTGAAGATGACATTTGGAGGTTAATCTAAAACGTGGAGGAATTCACGTTACAGAAATGGCCTTTCACTTTCTCACTTTCCATGTTGATTAAGATTCCTTTAGCAAAACAATAAAAATCTATAAATATTGGGACATGGAAACTTGGGCCAGAGAAAGCGACGATCTCATGGTCCAAATGGGCTTTCAGAGGGAGAGAGAGACAGAGAAAAGCTTTGGGCGGCAAAGCTATTCCTATGTAATCGTTTCCTCTAATGTTCAATAGAAGGCCAAATAGGCAGGGTTGGCTGGGACTAAGTTGTGGCTTCCTTATCAGGGTTTCGCAGGCTGCTTTGAGCGCTTATCCGGGGCTGCACCTTGCGACACTGCATCCTTCCCGACTTAAAAAGGAAATCTGTACCGACCAGGCACTCGGGAAAAAAAACTTTAAAAGCACAACGGCCACAAATGGAGGCTGAAGAAAATGGCTCCGTTCAGATCTTCCCAGCACACAGCGGGTAAGCGCAGAGTTACCTTTTATACCCGGCTGATAGGGCGGATGATAGGAATTCAAGCACACTTTCATAGAGCGTCCTTTGGCTAAATCAGGGGTTTGCTGCGACCGCGCTGGACTAGGAACCCACCAACCCGGGTTAAAATAAATATGACTTTAAAATAAAAGAAGATAGACCTAAAGGTGTATATATTCCACAGCAAAATTCTGTTCCAGGCGAGCAAAATTGGCTGAACGTATTACCCACACCTCGCACCTTTCCTGACTAACATGTTCCAGGATCTAACAGTAAAACAAGTTCGAGTAACGTATGTTTGTTGGATAATTTGTTTACGCATATTTTTGCAAATTACTGTTGGGAGTTTTGGGACGATATTCGAATATAATCTAGGCGCACTCTGTGTTGTGGACAGACGCGATTAGCCGCTTCGGACGGCTACACAGACAACACATATTTAAGGGATTTATTTTATTTACAATCCGTTCATTTTTTTTGAAAGAAATCAAAGCGATTGTTTTACTGGGTGATTTATGTCGGCCAGAACAGAACATAATGGCCTGTTATATTAAGGAAGATAAAATGTACAAACGCTGCTTAAATCAGAAATCAGAATCTCTGCCGGTTTATGCGGCTCGGAGGCTGTATTGTTTGAGATGAAATCCTATTAGGTTGTGTCTAAACCAAATTGGATCAATTTCTCAGGTTTGTCTGCAGAGTCGGCGGTAGTAATTTAGAAAATCCGCCAGCTGAACGATTCTACAGTACTTTACAATAGCATTTAAGAACGGAATTACAGAAATCATTGTTAGGAGGCAGCATAACAATTTTGCTTTCGGATTGATCATGTTTGCTCTGAGAACAAGTTTTATTTTAGAAAAAAGCGGTCAAACGATGGAACTCCCCCATAAATATTATTTTAAAGTTTCCAAAGTCTGGAGAGCCGCCTTAACTTTAATTGGTATTTTTAAATAGTAGTGGTAATAATATCAATAATATAAAGTGACGTGGTGCATCGAATGCCTGTTGCAAAAGAGGAATTGGAAGATGTTTGAACGGAATGAGAGATTTACTTGGAAAATGACTTAAGATAGTTTGGTTTCCAAATGAAATACAAATCTTGCGGCTTCTGCCCCGGGTGTAGAGGTACCGGTTACTGCACCTGTTTGTCAGGCATCAGACGTGAGGAACAGGGGGTCGCGGAGGTTGGACGTGCCGAGGGAATATTTTACAACTGAATTTTACCCAACAAATGATGAACCAGAATTTGCATAGCAACTTGTAGAGCTGATGATAACGGAAGCGCAAACTAAATGGAATAATTGTCGTATTCAGGCGGAATATTGTTTCATTAAAGATGTAATGTCGCTGGTTTTAAAATTTATAATTTTAATTTAGTCTCAAACACTCAGGAACTCACTCGGACGTCGCCATAATCTTGGCAGAGTAGTTGGCAAATAGAATAGTCTGCCGAGGAACTCAGCGGATCGAGCAGCATCTGTGCGGGAAAGGAATCGTCAACGTTTCAACCCGAAACGTTTTTTTTCGGGTCGAAATGTCGACAATTCCTTTCCCGCCACAGATGCTGCTCGATCCGCTGAGTTCCTCGGGCAGATTGTGTGTTGCTCCAGATTCCAGCGTCTGCAGTCTCCGGTGTCTCCATCTCTCCATGAAGTCTTATCCGCGGGTCACATCGGAGTCACGATTTTAGCAGCCGTCAGTTTCAGGATTGTCTGCTGGCTTCCCCCCGGTGTTTGGAGGGGGTGCGGGGACCTCGCTGGGATGTCCCCTTTATTAATTTAGCAGAAAATATGATCCGGAGGTTCAGGAGCATCAAGCACATCTGCAAAGCGGACACATGTTGGGCCGCGCGGATACAGACCGGGGCTGCCACATTCACAAAATAGTCACAGAAACTACTCAGAAGGAAAACTACTTCACAATTTATTGAAGGCTTTAAAAAAAGGGACTGTAGATGCTGGAAATCTGAAATAAAAACAGAAGCAGGTCATCTGTGAAACGAGAAACTGATGATGTTCCAGGTCTGAGATCCTTCATTCTGAGGACGTGCTTAGAAGTTCTCATAAAGGGACTTTGATATGAAATGTTAACTTTATTTTTCTTTCCACCATGCGACCTGACCTGCTGAGTGTTTCCTGCATTTTGTGTTTTAATTTTAACACGTATTTATGGTTTAAAAAACAGGTGTGTTTCATGAAATAATGATCACAATTTGCAGAGCTGAGCATTACTTACCAGGCATCGATTCACTAACATTGTGTTTAATGGTCAAGCCAGTCTAACCTCTGAGGCAAAAGAGTTCTCATTCAAGTGTCATGGCAGATAGTTGAGCACACAGTTCCAGGTGTGCGGTACTGTGGGAGTGCAGCACTGCCAGAGGAGCCATGTTTTGAATGAAGCCCTGTCTGCCCTATTCGGTAACAGTGAAAGATCCTGCAGTTTTCTTTCAGTCTTGGCCAGTACTTCTTATTATAGAACACAGGAACAGGCCCTTCGGCCCAGCATGTCGTGCCAAACTAATTAAACTAATAATTAAATGCCTAACTAAATCAATCCTCTCTGCCTACACAATGTCTATCCCTCCGTTCCCTGTACATTCATGTGTCTTTCTAAGAGCCTCCTAACTGCCTCTATCGTATTTACCTCCACTAACACCCTGGCAGTGCATTCCAGGCACCTACCACTCTGTGCAAAAGAAACGTTCCCCCTCTCACCTTAAATACATGCTCTCTAGTATTAGACATTTCAACCCTGGGAAAAAGAGACCAGCTGTCTACTATATCTATGGCATTATGATGCTCACTACCACAGTGCTATTTACGGGAGCTTGCTGTGTACAAATCAGTGACACATTTCCTGCACTACGACAAAGATATCTTGGCTCCAGGGACCCATGCAAGGATTCAAATTTGCCTGCTCTAAGAGAGGCACAACATGCACCTGTTAATAACAACTTTTTAAGATGGTCACTCTGAGGGTGTGTGGCGACTGGGTTCCCCTCCACCTTCACACACACTCTCAGTAGGTGTTGAAGTGATTTTAGGTGAAAGTCATCATGAAAATGCCGTCCTTCTTTTTCCTTGCATGTTCCAGGTTCAGATTTAGATTTATTATCACTGACAAACAACGTGAAATTTGTTTGTGGCAGCTGTACAAAGACATAAAATTACTATAAATTACAAAATAAATAAATGCTACAAAAGAAAGAATAACAAGGTAGTTCATGGGCCCTTCAGAAATCTGATGGCGGAGGGGAATAAGCTGTTCCTGAATCGTTGAGTGTGGGTCTTCAGGCTCCTGTACCTCCTCCCCGATGGTAGTAATGAGAAGAGGGCACGTCCCGGATGGTGAGGGTCCTTAGTGAGCGATGCCGCCTTCTTGAGGCACAGCCTCTCGAAGATGTCCTCGATGGTGGGGAGGGTTGTGCCCGTGACGGAGCTGGCTGAGTCTACAACCCATTCAATACTATATTCTGCATTCTGTTATCTTTTTACGACCTCGATGTAATTATGTATGGCATGATCTGTCTGGATGGCACGCAAATCAAAAGCTCCTCACTTTACCTTGGTACATGTGACAATAACAAACCAACACCAAGAACAATGTAATATCAAAGAGTGCAACTGCGAGGGGCCATGGGCACTGCTGCCATCCCTGGGTCTGTAAGTTGAGTCGGTAACTGTTGTTTGGCAGCTGGTCTAAATGTGCCTAAGCCTTTTGTTTTCTGTGAGGTACAGTGATGTGCAAAACAAAAACTGATTTCCTCCCCCTCGGAATTTTCCTTGTTGGTGACAGTTCCTCCCCTCTCACTGGCTGATGCTCTTGAATATAAAGAATAAAGCTAAAGATCTCAGGACCTTGACACTTTTTAAGGATACAATGAATGCTCACGTTGATTGTTATTACTGGGACTTGTACCAATCAACATTTTACCTGCTTCTTAGGCCACAGAAGGAGGTTAATCAGCCTGTCGATCCCATGCTGGGTCCCAGGAGAACAAACCCATTCCCAGACCAATCCCATTCCCCCTCTCCTTATTTTCCAGTACTCCTGTAACTTATTTTTTCTCACACATGTCCATCAACAGCCTTTGGTACTTTATGTCATTTATCTGCACTAAGGGGTGATTTACAGCAGCTAGTTAATCGATCTGGGCACTTACTAGTGTTTATCCATGGACACTGGGTAAAATGCTTGCACTTGCTAATTAATCCCCCAGTGTGCACATTGTCAGCAATCAAGCTGCAATGTTCGAAGAAGGGGGCTACTCACTGCCTTCCCAAGGGCAACTTTGGTCTGTAAATACTGTCTGTTGGTTTCATTCTGGAGGCACCTGTCTGTTTCTCATCTCACAGGTTAAGTAGTCTTGGATGGGAGTGTTTCTGGTAACGCCAGGGGCTGTTGTCTTGACATGGAGAGGGGGTGACAGGGAGACAATATCCAGGCCTGGGCTGATGGATGGCAAGTAACATTCATGCCAGGCAGTGATGATATTCAACAAGGCAAAATCCAGCTATCACCCCCTGACATTCTATGGCATTACCATCACTGAATCCTCCACTATCAACACGCTGGGGTTCCCATTGACCAGAAACTGAACTGGAGTAGCCAGATACACAGTGTGGCTACAAGAGCAGGTCAGAGGCTGGGAATCCTGTGGTGAGTAACTCGCTCCCTAACTCCTCACAGCCTGTTCCCCATCTACACAACTAAAATCAGGAGTGTGAGGGAACACTCTCCACTGGCCTGGGTGAGTGCAGCTTCAACAACACTCAGGAAGCTCGACACTATTCAGGACACAGCAGCCCACTTGATAGGCACCCCATCCACACCGACCCACTCACTCCACCACCGACACACAGTAGCAGCAGTGTGTACCATCTACTGGATGCACTGCAGCAACTCACCAAGATTCCCTAGACAGCACCTTCCAAACCCACCACCTCTACCAGCTAGAAGGACCAGGGCAGCAAAAGCACGGGGAACACCACCCCCTGGGAGTTGCCGTCCAAGCCACACACTGCCCTGACTGGGAAATATATCGTCATTCCTTCACCATCACTGGGTCAAATCCTGGAACTCCCTCCCTAACAACATTGCACTTCAAGGACTGTGAGTGGTTCAAGAAGGCAGCTCACCACCACCTTCTCAAGGACAATGAGGGATGGGCAATTACATGCTGGCTCAGCCTGTGAAGCCCTCATCCCTTGAATGAATGTAAAAATACAGTGGAAGCCACCAGAATGTTCTGCTCAAGAGTCACCTCCAATGCAAAGCATCTGGAGCGCTCCAACTGCCTCAGCACTGACTTTGACTTTTGAAGAAACATTTGTCTTCTCTGCGATACTTACATCCTGAGAATAAAAAATTACGTTTGACCACAACCCTGAGACACAACTTGGACAATCAGTTAGTTGCAACATAATGTGGTTAGGATAAAAGTTAACCTTATTTGGGGGCACCTCTTACCTATAATTTTCCAATAAAGGACAATTGTCCAATATAATTGTCCAATTTGCTGCATAATTCATACAGCAAAACAACAAACTGCTGGAGGAACTCAGCAGGTCGAGCAGCATCTGTGGAGGCAGAGGAATGGTTGAGGTTTCGGGCTGTGCCCAAAACACCAACCAATTCTTTCCCTCCACAAATGCTGCTAGACCTGCTGAGTTCCTACAGCAGTTTGTTATTTTTACTCCAGATTCCAGCATCTGCAGTCCTTTATGTCTCTGAAATTGGTGACTTGATATTTTCTCTTAACCATGGGGTGCCTGGTTAAACCTTATACTTGGGCCTTCACCAGATGATCACCAAAGATCCTGGCCAGTCAAAACTCCAGCAGTTTCCTCTTCTTTTATTTTGAATGCTCTTAGTGATCCTTCTCCCAGATGTTGGACACTGGTGTTTAATTCCTGGGCTAAGCAGGAGGATCGGGAACCATGGAGAAACAAAAACTGCAGATGCTGCACATCTGCATCCAGAACAGAAACTGGTCAGCAGGTCAAGCAGCATCCAGGGAGAGAGATACAGAGTTAACATTTCAGTTCAGTGCCCCGATTACCTGACAAGAGTTCAGCAAGCTGAAATGTCAACTCCACAGATGCTGCCTGACCTGTTGAGTGTTTCCAGCAGTTTCTGGTTTTCTTTTGAATGGGGAACCCAGTTGAGGTGAAGAATCAAATCCCATACTTTCTAGTCACCTGCTGCTATCTAAAATCACAACTTACTCACTGTGTTTCCAGGACATAGGTAAGCTAACCAATCCTCCTTCATGTGGCCAAGACTTCCTAAAGTGCAGTATTACTGTCTGATGTGTACCTCAATGTACTTTGAATAGCATCAGGGTTAAGATATTAGTCCCAGTATCAGAGAGAAGTCTTTACTCTGCAATGGTGGTTTTGCAGTGTTGTGGTGAAAAGCCACAAAGGTGTCAACCACACTATCATTTGAAAGACAATTAATAGCACCAGCACGCACGTCACCTTCTTGCATGCAGCTAACATTTTTAAGGAAGAACCTTGCGAATATTTGCAGAAAATAACAAGAGGCCATTGGGGCTAGGTATGATTCCACACCTTCTGGAACACAGCATCCCTCTGTAGACATTTTTTTTTCCACTCTTGTCACAGTCACAGGAAGGGGCCATTTGCCACATCGTGCCTTTGGACCTGGTCATCAACTCTGCCGCCATGGACATGGTGTCCTCTTATTTTATCAAATCCCTTCCTGATTTTGAGTCCAAGGTCAGGCTCAGGGAGTGGGGAATTGCAGTCTGGATAACTCCCGCCTAATCAGTCATGTTGCTGACAGTGTTATCAAGGAACACTTATTCACTAATAACATGCTCACTGATGCCCAGTTTGGGTTTCAGCAGGGCTACACAACTCCAGACCTCATCACCACCTTGGTCCAAACATGGACCAAGGGGTTGAATGTGAGAGGTGATGTGAGAGTAACTGCCCTCGAGGTCAATGAGCATTCAACTGAGTGAGACAGAAAGGGGCTCTGATTAAATTGAAGTCAACAGGCAGCAAGGAGTAAACTGCAGCGGTTGGAACCATACCTTGCATGGAAGAAGGTGGCTGTGTTGTTGGAGGTTAAACATCCGATCCCTAGGAATTTCTCAGGGTGGTGTCCAAGGCTCAACCATGTTCAGAAGGACTCAGCCGGCCAGGCAGCAACTGTGGAGAGAGAAAGAAAGATAACATTCGAGGTCTTTAGAACTGGGAATGAGAAAACAAGTTAAAGTTCCAGGGAGGGTGGGGGTTGGGGGGCAATGGATAGGACAAAGGGAATGCGTCTGAAAGGGTGAGCACAGGATTGCCATGGAGATAAGTTGTGGTTGGAATCACCCAGTTCATAGGTTGAGGAGGGCAGTTAGACAGCAAGAACACAGATGAAGGAAAGTAAAAGCTATGAAACGCAGAGTTGTAGGAAATGCAAGTGAGGAAAGAAAACCAATATCACAACTAGATGACCTACAACAGAAATGGCCAATTCAACTACAACCAAAGAAAGCAAGTTACTCATGGTTATAGGATTTGATATTGAGTCCAGAAAGCTGTGGTATGCTCAGATGGTACATCACCATAGCAGTGCAGGAGGGCCAACCTTTCTGTCAACCACTAGACACATCTTCCACTCCCTTCCCCTTTCAACATTCTATAAACACACTGCTCCTTTCACTAGTCCTTGGTCTGTCCTTCCATCCCCACCAACCGCTCGCTTTTCTTGTGGCGCTTTGGAAGGTGACAAGGTAATCTCTTTAACTGATTCTTAGAGCCGTCAATTCACAGCTGGAGGCCCCTTAAGGGATGTACTGAGTGAACTGGCAAGGCTGGGGACCAGGCATATGTTTACGTGGGGGGGTGGGGGGTGGATCTCAGGGAAAGTCCTGTGGTCTAGCATTTTGTGGTCTGGTACTGGGTAAGCTGGACGAGAGAACATCAACCTGTAGTTCAAAACTGTCCGAAATAAAAGCAGTAGAAGGTGAGGAAATGCTCAACAAGTCAGTCGGCCTTTATGAGGAGGGAAACAGTTAAGATTTCAGGTTGATGACCTTCCGTCAGAATTGAAAAATGTTAACGTGTTTTAAGATGCAGAGAAATAATTTAAGCTATCTTTATTAGTCACATGTACATCAAAACACAGTGAAATGCGTCTTTTGCGTAGAGTGTTCTGGGGCAGCCCATAAGTGTCACCACACTTCCGGCACCAACATAGATGACCACAACTTCCTAACCCATGCGTCATTAGAACGTGGGAGGAAACCGGAGCACCTGGAGGAAACCCACGCAGACACAAGGAGAACATACAAACTCCTTACAGACAGTGGCCGGAATTGAACCCGGGTCATTGTCCATCTCCTCCTTGTAATGTTTTTAAAATTATTTTTTTAATCTCTATTTTCTTAATGACCTTGAACTTCCTTCTGAACCATCTCCACTCCAACACCACACCCATCCACCTCCATTTTGTTGCTTCAGTATTACTGTCAATCACTGAGGAGATAGGGAGGGTGAAAGCCAAGGTGCAGGGTACATTGGTAGAGTCTGTGTGGTGTAAGGGGTGATGGTGTTGGAATGGGTGAGAGGGCGGGTCAAGATAATAATGAGGCAGGCAAGTAGCACAGGTTTGGGCACCTGACAGAGGTGTAAGTACAGGAAGCAGGAACATTCAAACTGCCAGAGAAAATTGTGGGAACTTTGAAATAAACTGCTGGAAATTCTAATTATCTGAAATTGTTGACATCAGTGTGTAGTCTGAAAGGTTGTAAAGTAGTTTAAAGTTATTGTAAAGGGCTTTGGGATGTTCTGCAGGCACAATAGATACTGAATAAATGCAAGTTGCAAAGATAAATCTTAATTATTTACCTGGAATGAAGTCAGGAAGCTTTTTATGGAATTGGCATTCCTTTTAGTGTCACATGTACTCAGATACAGTGGAAAAGTTAATCTTGGATGCCATCCATACAGATCATTTCAAAACAAGTACATTGAGGTAGTACAAGGTAAAAGCAATAACAGAATGCAGAATATAGGGTTACAGCCCCAGAGAAAGTGCAGTGCAGGCAATAATGTGCACACCAGCATTAAAATCTAAAGTTGAGTTTATCGTCAGATGCACAAGTCCATGTGTGCACAGGTGAAATGAAAAACTTACTTGCAGCAGCATCACAGGCACAGAGCATCAGATAAGCAGCATTTACAAGAAAAACATGAATTAAACATAAAGTATACATAGTTTTTACAAGAAATAACACAATTAGAACAAAAAAGTCCATTTTAGTGCAAAGTGATCAAAGTGGTCACAGTGCTGCTAAACTGTAGTGATTAAGGTTTTGCAGGTTGATTCAAGATCCGAGTGGTTGAAGGGAAGTAGCTGTTCCTGAACCTGGTGGTGTGGAACTTCAGGCTTCTGTGCCTCCTGACCAATGGTAGCTGTGAGGAGATGGCACGGCCCGGATGGTGGGGATCTTTGATGGATGTTGCTTTCTTGAGGCAGCATCTCCTGTAGGTACTCCTGATGGTGGGGAGGAATGTGCCTGTGATATATTGGGCAGAGTCCACCACTCTCTGCAGCTTCTTGCATTCCTGCACATTTGTATCACCTTACCAGACCGTGATACAACCAGTGAGGATACTTTCACATAAGTAATGAAAGAAACCAGAAATTCTCACCCCCTCAAAATTATTTGAGGCTTGGAAACCAATTGGAAGTGTCAAAGTGGCCAGCACTTTGTTGGGTTAATCAAAGGATGGAGTTCAGGATGGAAATGGAGTTGAGAAGTAGGTGAACCCTGATTTAATAGAACAGGTTAGAGGGGCTGAATAGCCATCTCCTGTTCCATTAATCTGTCATGCTGTATGCCTCATCTCTACCGATGAAATGAATACAGTTTTCAAATAGTTAAAAATTTTACCTTGAGCTGTCTTTCCCCCCCACAATATTGTTTACCTGTCTCTCTTTACTGCAGATAAGCCACAGTGGATTTTCAGAGCATTAGACTGCCCGTGTTGTACACTTCAGATCGATGAAAGGTATCCAGGCTAACAGCGGAAAATGATGGAGAAAGTCGAGAATCCTTCTCCCCCCGGCACTGGAGATGCTCACAGCCCTGTGAAGACTGAGCCAGGGCAAATTAGTGAGTCCCCCACTAACGAGGGAGACGGAGTAGATATCACGACCCCAGCGCTAGGATCTACCCCCAGAGATGCCACTCAGTCAAGCAAGCAAGATGCATCTGAACTGGTTTCCATAGAAACCCCTCTGAGCTCTTCAGAAAGCCTCCGTTTGGAAGTGCCAGTGATCAGCCTGGGACACAGCAAGCTCCATCCAGTGAACGACAGCCACCAGATCAACGGAGGGGTCAGGACCATACAGACCACTGAGCTGACAGCTTTGCACCCCATTCCATCTCTCATTCCAGGCTCGGACAGCAGGATGGTGCATCTTTCACACCACTCAGTATCAACACTCCCAATGCAGAGTCCACTCATTGGCTCGCAGTATCGCTCACACCCCTTAATCAGCAGGTCTGTTGTTTGCTTTTGTTCTATTTGTGTGCGCGCTAGGGTCTTTTTAGCCCTGCTGTGCTTTCTAAACTGGTGCCATCTCCAGACAGCACCTCTGCTCTGAAGACACCTTTAAGTAATAACTCCAGGGTATCAGGGGTCTGAGATTAAAACAGAAAGTGTCTAAAACACTGAGCAGGTCAGACAGCATCTGTGCAAAGGGAAACAAGAGTTTGCAGTTCAGGTCTGAGACCCTTCATCACAACTTGGAAAATAAAGAGAAGTTTAAAAATGCAGAGGGGTGAAGGGGCAATGGGAATATCTCCAATAGGGTGAGACCAGGGGTGCTATAGGGGTAAGTTGTTGATGAAGCTATCTAATTGATGGGAGAGACAGCGAGACCATAAGACATAGGAGCAGAATTAGGCCATTTGGCCCATTGAGTCTGCTGCGCCATTCGATCATGGCTGATTTATTTTTCCCCTCTTAAGCCCATTCTCCTGCCTTCTCATCGTAACCTTTGATGCCCTAACTAATCAAGAAACTATCAACCACCGCCCTCCGCATTAAACATACCCAATGACTTGGCCGCCACAGCCGTCTGTGGCAATTAATTCCACAGATTCACCACCCTCTGGCTAAAGAAACTCCTCCTCATCTCTATTCTAAAGGGACATCCTTCTATTCTGAGGCTGTGCCCTCAGATCCTAGACTCTCCCACTACTGGAAACACCCTCTCCACGTCCACTCTATCCAGACCTTTCAATATTCTATATCCCCTCATCCTTCTAAACTCCAGTGAGTACAGGCCCAGAACAATCAAATGCTCCTCATACATTAACCCTTTCATTCCCTGGATCATTCTTGTAAACCTCCTCTGGATCCTTTTTAATGCCAGCAGATCCTTCCTTAGATATGGGGCCTAAAACTGCTCACAATACTCCAAATGTGGTCTGACCAATACCTTATAAAGCCTCAGCATTACATCCTTGCTTTTATATTCTAGTCCTCTTGAAATGAATGCTAACATTGCATTTGCCTTCCTTACTACCGACTCAACCTGTAAGATAACCTTTAGGGAATCCTGCACTAGGACTCCCAGGTCCCTTTGCACCTCCGATTTCTGAATTCTCTCCCCGTTTAGAAAATAGTCTACGCCTTTATTCCTTCTACCAAAGTGCATGACCGTACACTTCCCTACGCTGTATTCCACCTGCCACTTTGCTCATTCTCCCAACCTGTCCAAGTCCTTCTGCAGACTCCCTGCTTCCTCAACACTACTTGCCCCTATCTTTGTACTGCCCACAAAGTCCTCAATTTGGTCATCCAGGTCATTAATATATAACGTGAAAAGTAGCGAACCCAACACTGACCGCTGCGGAACACCACTAGTCACCGGTAGCCAACCAGAAAAGGCCCCCTTTATTCCCACTCTGCCTCTGCCAGTCAGCCAATCTTCTATCCATGCTAGTACCTTTCCTTTAATACCATGGGCTCCTATCATGTGCAGCACCTTGCCAAAGACCTTCTGAAAATTCAAGTAAACAACATCCACTGAATCTCCTTTGTCTATCCTGCCTGTTACTTCCTCAAAGAATTCCAACAGATTTGTCAGGCAAGATCTCCCCTTAAGGAAACCCTGCTGATTTCAGCCTATTTTATCATGAGCTTCCAAGTGCCCCGAAACCTCATCCATAAGAATGGACTAACATCTTCCCAACCACTGAAGTCAGCTTAACCAGCCTTTGATTTCCTGTCTTTTGCCTCCCTCCCTTCTTAAAGAGTGAGTGACATTTGTGATTTCCCAGTCCGCTGGAACCATTCCTGACTCTAGTGATTCTTGAAAGATCACCACTAATGCCTCTACAATCTCTTCAGCTACCTCTTTCAGAACCCTGGGGTGTAGTCCATCCAGTCCAGGTGACTTATCCACCTTCAGACCTTTCAGCTTCCCAAGCACCTTCTCCTCAGTAACAGCGACTCCACTTACTTCTGGCCCTGAATTTTGGTATCCTCTTATATTATTGGCTCGCTTATCTTCATATTTCATCTTTCCTCCCCTTCTTGATTTTTTAGTTGACTTCTGTTGGTTTTTAAAAGCTTCCCAATCCTCCAGCTTCCCACTAATTTTTGCAATACTGTAGGCCCTCTCTTTTGTTTTTATGTTCTTTGACTTCCCTTTTCAGCCACGGTTGCCTCATCCTCCCTTTAGAACGCTGCTTCTTCTTTGAGATGTCTTCCGAATTACTCCCAGAAACCCTGCCATTACTGGACTGCCATCATCCCTGCTCGGGCCCCCTTCCAATCAAGTTTGGCCAGCTCTTCTCTCATGCCTACGCAGTAACCTTTTCTCAACTGTAATAGAGATACATCTGATCTTAGTTTCTCCCTATCAAACTGCAGGGTGAGTTTTATCATATTATGATCACTGCCTCCTAAGGGTTACTTTACCATAAGCTCCCTAATCAACTTTGGTTCATTGCACAACACCAAATCCAGAATTGCCTTTTCCCTAGTGGGCTTGACCACAAGCTGCTCTAAAAAGCCATCTCATAGGCATTCTACAAATTCCTTCTCTTGGAATACAGAACCAACCTGATTTTCCCAATCTACCTGCATATTGAAATCCCCATGACCACTGTAACATTGCCCTTTTTACATGCCTTTTCTACCTCCTGTTGTAATTTGTACCCCACATCCTGGCTACTATTTGGAGGCCTGTATATAATTCCCATCAGGGTCTTTTTACCCTTGCAGTTTCTTAACTCTACCCACAAGGATTCTACATCTTCTGATGCTATGTCACTTCTTGTTAAGGATTTGATTTCATTTTTTACCAACAGAGCCACCCCACCCCCTCTGCCCACCTGCCGGTCTTTTCGATGGGATGTGTATATCCTTGGATGTTTAGCTCCCAGCCGTGATCTTTCAACCACGACTGATGCCCACAACATCGTACCTGCCAATTTCTAACTGCGCTATGAGCTCATCTACCTTGTTTTGTATTCTGTGTGCATTCAAATATAACACCTTCAGTCCTGTATTCACCACCCTTCTCAAATTTGTCTCCACATTGTCTGAAGTTAAATTTTTTTTTAATTTTTAAAATTTTATTTACAGCGTGGTAACGGGCCCTTCCAGCCCAACGAGTGCACGCAGCCCATTTTAAACCCAATTAACCTACCCTTACGTCTTTGCAATGTGGGAGGAAACCGGAGCACCCGGAGGAAACCCACGCAGACACGGGAGAACATACGAACTCCTTACCTTTCTGAACTTCTGTCTCATTCTTTATTCTGGAGACTTCAGTAACCTCTCCTGCACTCTCCTTCCCTTTTACTTTATCCATACTTTTCCAATCTGTTGAACCCACCCCCCATACTATTTAGTTTAAAGCCCTATCTACAGCCCTAGTTTTGCAATTCGCCCGGACCCTGGTCCCAGCATGGTTCAGGTGGAGCCCGTCCCATCAGAACAGCTCTCTCCTTCCCCAATACTGGTGCAAATATCCTATAAATTCAAACCCACTTCTCCCACACCAATCTTTGAACTGCACATTTACTTTCTCTGATCTTATTGACCCTCTGCCAATTTGCACGTGGCTCAGATAGCAATCCAGAGATTATTACCTTTTTGGTCTTGCTTTTTAATTTAGTCCTGAGCTGCTCAAACTCCCTCGGTAGAACCTCTTTCCTTGTTCTACCTACGTCGTTGGTACCACATGGACCACGACAACTGGATCTTTCCCCTCCCATTCCAAATTCCTCTGCAGGTCAGATGAGATGTCCCAAACCCAGGCACCAGGCAGGCAACACAGCCTTCAGGTCTCTTGATCCTTGTGACAGAGAATTGTGTCTATTCCCCTGACTATACTGTCCCCAATCACAACTACATTTTCCCCCTCTGCCCCCTCTTGACTGGCTCCCTGAGCCACAGTTCAGTTGCTTATCCTTCCTACAGCCCCCAGTCTCATCTGCACAGGGAGCTAGAATTTACCTGTTGGACAAGCTCAAGGGCCAAGGCTCCTCCAGCACTACCTCTTGGATCTCCTTACCTGCCTCACTTGCAGTCACACCCTCCTGTCCCTGACCACAGACTGAATTTGAACTAGTTAATCTAATGGGTGTGACTGCCTCCTGAGACAGTGTCCAGGTAACTCTTCCCCCTCCCTGATGTGTCGCAGTGTTTGAAGCTCAGGTTCCAGCTCATCAACATTGAGCCTGAGTTCCTCGAGCAACCAACACTTGCTGCAGATGTGGTCACCAGGGACCACAAAGGGGTCCACCAGCTCCCATATCATGCAGATACATCACCTGATCCTGTATCCCTATTTTATTTAATTAGTTTTAATTTGATGTCTTTTTATTTAACTACTATAAAAAAAACTTTACCTGTTCTTATCTGCTACACACCTGTGCCTCCTTGCCGAAGCTTATTGAGCCGAAGCCTCAGAAATCCCACTCCTAGACTGGCCCACTCTCACAATGGCCACTCCATTTTACCCTTGCTTTCCTTTTATTGGCTGAGTTGCCACACACTTAGCCAATCACACAACATTAAAAAAAACTAACTCCTCCTCTCTGCTAATCTGGCTGCTGCAAATGGAGAGAGGGAATGAGAGAGAGAATGAGAGAGAGAAAACAAACAAAGGAATGTAGCAGCCGTGAGATGAGGTTTCTCCCACCACAGATGCTGCCTGTGTTCAGCATTTCCCGTTTTCCCTCAGATCTCCAACATCTGCTGTTTTTGTGATTTTCATGTGCCAGGGACCTGGAAATGTCCTCAAATCAGGAAGCTGATCTGGAGGCAAAGGGATGAGATCAAATTTGCAATAAGTCCCTTTCCTCCTCTCCTGAGGATTCCAGCTCAGAGATGCAGTTCTGTTGTTGAAGACACTGCAGTTGTTGCTCACCCTCGAGAAGGAAGTTGAGACTGAGTTTTATAACCAGCTTGTTAAAGGACGTTAGAAGTCCATCACACAGTGCAGCAACTGACAATGCAGGGAGCTGTGGTATCAGCTGGATTTTTAAGACTTGGCACCAGGCCACAAAACCTATTGACTTCAGTTTCACCACCAGTCATGGGGCTTACTTATTACCACAGAGGAGGAAGACATTCGGCCCATCAGGTCCATGCCAGCTGCAAGTGGAGCACACCATCAGTCCCATTCCCACTCTCGTTCCTTCCCTGTTCCCCTGCAACTTATTCTCTCACAAACACCCATCAACGTATATTTGATGCTTTTGTCACTTACCTACACTAACAGCAGCCATTCAACCCACCGGCATGTCTTTGGGACATGGGGGAAAACCAGAGCAACTGGGCAAGGTGGGGGGGGGGGGGGGGAGCCCAAGTGGTCACAGGAAGATGTGCAAACTCCACACATGTTGCATGCTGCACCAGAGACCAGGATTGAACCTGGCTCACTGGAGCTGTGAGGCAGCGCCACTCACTCCTGGTGCTGCCATGGAGATCAGAAAACAGATGGGATAAGAGAGGGCTGTTCAACCCACTGAACCTGTTCCACCATTCACTAACTGATCTATGCCTCAGCTCCACCCATCTCCCGGTTCTGTAACCTCTGCTACCCTTATAAGTATGAATTTGTTTTTGGGATCAGATGGAACATATTTGCAGAGTGATCATATTGTAAAACAAATAAGATCCTGGGATTTGGGTTGAATCCTGTCTGCTGGTGCTGTCTGTGTGGAGTCCGGACGTTCTCACTGTGTGGGATTCCCACAGGTGCTCCGGTTTCCTCCCACATCCCGAAGATATGCCGGTAGGTTTACTGACAGCTGTAAGTTACCCCTTTGTGTAGTGAAGAATGAAAAGAGAATGCGTGCAGGGGGTTGACGGGCATGTAAAAGAGCAGGTCGCAGGATAACGAGGGAAATAAGGGCAAGGGCGGAATGGGAACCAGCAAGGACCCATTTGGCCGGATAGTCTCCTTCTCTGTTGTAATAAGTAAGGAAGGAGATGCAGCTGCTCTGAACTGTGTTAGTATTAACACTGCAAGCTATTTGTTGTGCTGGAGGTTCAGAATGCAGGAAATCTCTGGAGTCATAATGAGTTGGTGCATCTGGTCGCTTCATTACATGAAGGGTGTGGAGGCTTTGGAGGGGGTGCAGAAGAGCTTCACCAGGATGCTGCCTGGATTAGATGGTGTGTGCTATAAGGAAGAGTCAGTTTCAACAGGGATCTGATCCCCTCACTCACTCCCTGCCCTAATCTGCTCCACCCCAGCAAGGTACCTTCATTCCCCATCTCAAAATGGGATCTCTACAGGACAATTTCTTCGGCTGTCACTGGAAAGTCACTAATTTGCATTTGGAAAGTCCCATTCCAAATTATTTGCTGCCTCCTTATAACACAGGTCAAGTCTAGTCGAGTTTACTGTCATGTGCACAAGTATGGGGAGGTACAGGTACAATGAAAATCTTGCTTGCAGCAGCATCACAGGTACAACATAACAGGTACAGACGACACCACATAAATTATACAAAAATTGCATGTAAATTATACAAGACAGTAAAGAAAAAGACTGTGCAAAACAAGATATTGGTGCAAAAACACAATTAGAATCAGACAGGCGTGGGCTTTCAGTGAGTCGAGGTTGACTGGAGTTGGACCATAAACTGGTTGCTCGAAGGTACTACAGAGATTGATACAAAAGAAGATTCAAAAGGGGGTGACCGTAGGCTGCGAGTATTTGAACGGAAGGTGTGACAGCACGTCTGGTGTAGCTTTCTGCTTTGATGTGCAGCCCAGATGTGACAACAGGATGGTCCACACTTGCAGTTGTGCATCTCTCTCCTGGTTAGCTGGTGCTTGTCCATAAATTGCCACCAGTGGTTTAGGTCCATGGGGTGAAGGACTCCTCCCTATGTTGACTTAGCTTTGGAGAATAGGAATGTGGTTTCAAGCACAAGACACATCTCTTGGGATTTTCCCTTGGTAGCTATAAGTATCAAGGGGAATGTTGATTAAGGGAGGGCTCCCTCGCTGTGTTTGGAGGGAGACTGATGTCCAGTGTAAGTGAAGCCTGTGGCATTTCTGTACGCCTGCAGGATCATTCTCCCTGTCCTGAACCACAAGGAAACAATTATGCTTTAAATCTTCCTGCCTGTCCCACAGATGTGCCTCCTGACATCATAGATTAAATGTGGAGTTACTGTTTTGGGTTGATGACTTTTCATCAAAACTAGGTAAACTAGGAATCTTTCCCAGTTTTGATGAATGGTCTTCAACCTGACCCACTGGCCTGATTTCCATCTCCACAGATGCTACCTCTTAGATAGCCACATGAATGATAGAAAACTGGAGGGCTATGTGGGAGGGAAGGGTTAGGTAGATATTAGAGCAGGATAAAATGTTGGCACAACATCATGGGCCGAAGGGCCTATACTGTGCTGTAATGTTCTACGTCCTACCTGACCTGCTGAGTATTTCCAGCATTTTCTCTCCTTATTTCAGTTAAGACTATAAGACCATAAAAAATGAGTAGGCCGTTCAGCCCCTAGGGTCTATTCCACCATTCAATGGGACCGTGGCTAATCAGACATTCCTCAACTTGACTTTCCTGCCCTTCCCCCATTACTCTCAATTCTCTTCTGATTAGAAATCTATTTCAGCCTTAATGTACCCATGGGTTCTGACCCCACTCCCAGTTCAAGGACTCACAACCTTCTGAGTGAAGAAATAGTTCCTCATCTCCATCTTAAATAAGTGCCCCTTATTCTGAAACCATGCCTTATATCCCTGGACTCTCCCATGTAAGGAAACATCCTCTCAACATGTACTCTGTGAACCTTGTATGTTTCAATAAGGTCCTCTTTTACTCATAAACGCCAATGATTCCCAACTTGTTTACTCCTTTCTTGTGGGACAATCCCTCCATTCCCATGATCTTTCTAGTGAACCTTCCCTGAGCCGCCTCCAATGAAATAATATCTTTCTCTAATTAGGAGGAACAAAAATATTTACCTTGTGGTCTCATCAGTGCCTCGTGCAGTTGTAGTAAGACTTTCCTCCCCATATACTCCAATCACTTTGAACCAAGGGCCAAAGTGGCATTAGCCTTCCTTACTATCTGCTGCATTTGTGTAGCAGCTTTCTGGGTTTGCGCACAGACTCCCAATACACTTGTACACCGAGGTCCCTCTGTTCCTCCATATCCCCTTGGACCCTACCATTCATGGTGTATGCCCTAACCTCATTAGTACTCCCAAAATGCATCACCTCACATTTATCAGGATTAAACTCCATCTGCCACTTCTCAGCCCATTTCATCAACAAATCAACATCACCCTGTAGCCTCCACACTGTCAACACTTCTTCGATGCTGTCAGTGACTCCGCTTCCACTGCTCTCTGGCAGTGCGTTCCAGGTACTCACTGCTCTCTGGCAGTGCGTTCCAGGTACTCACTGCTCTCTGGGTGAACAAGGTCACCCTCAGATCCCCTCTAAATCTCTTACCCCAAATCTATGTTTTATCTCCCTCTGATATGGGGAAAAGGTTATCGTCTCTATACCCCTCATAATTTTATATACCTCAGTTATGTCCTGTCTTAACCTCCTCTGCTTCGGAGGAAACAGACCTCGCCTCTCCTCATAACTGAAACATTCCATCCCAGGCAACATCCCAGTGAGTCCCATTCCCATCCCCTTTCCCTGTAGCTCTATAAATCATCGTCTTTCCTGCACCTGTCCAGTTCCCTTCCGAAGGCCTTGATCGATTCTGTTTCCAGCTCCCGACAAGGCACGTCACAAGTTCAGTGCCATGACCACTCTCTGCAGGAAAAGCTTTTCCTTGCCCCCCCACCCCCCCCACCCCCACCTGTGTCTTTGGTCCACAGTGTTAAATCTGTGTCCTTGATCCTTGAACCATTGGGGGCAGTTTCCTCCTAATTACTCATGGTCTCATAAGCTTTAACACGAGTCGTCATCTTGCAAAGATTTAGCACCAGTTGTTAGTCACAGGGCACCTGCAAACAGATTACAGTCTGTCAGCAAAGTTGGGACATGTCCTGTGAAGTTACACACAGTCTGGGACACAGATTGGTTGAATAGCCACGAGAATCTCATCGTTATGCATCAGTTCAGGGTTACTTGCCTTTTCTAAAAGTTTCTAGAAGCATTGACTTCCTTCAGTGATCATGCATTACACATGGTGAGGTTATGTCTAATTTAGACTTGAGGGGAAGTGGTTTCCCTGTAAAGTTCATAACTTTATCTAAACGGTGACAAATGGTGGCCTTTCCACCAATTGGAGGCCATTCAGCCCATCATCTCCATGACCGTCAAAAGAACTACCCAGCCTCCTCCCTCATTACAGTACTGGATCCATAACCCTGCAGGTCACATCAAGTTCACATCCATGTGCTTCTCATGTGGATTTCTCTCTCACCTGTCTTCCAACCCACCTCTGGGTAAAGGCATTGTTCCCTCGTCTCCCCTCTAATCTATCAGTTACTTTAAATCTCTGCACCCTGGTTTTTGGTCCCTAAAAGTAATTGGTAGAACATAGAATATTAAAGCACAGAGCAGGCCCTTCAGCCCACCATGCTGTGCCGACCTATATAAGCACCTACTCCATGATCAATCTAACCTTTCCTTCATATATAGCCCATAACCCTCCATTTTTCTTACAACCATGTGCCTATCTAAGAGTCCTTTAAATGTCCCTATTGTATCAGCCTCTACCACCACCCCCGACAGTGTGATCCAGGCACCCACCACTCTCTGTGTAACAAAAAAAAGCCCTACCTCTGACATCTTCCCTAAACTTTCCTCCTCTGACCTTAAACTGATGTCCTCTGGTATTGACAAGATTAAATCTCTGATAGGGAAGATTAAATCTCTGCATCTTGGTCCAAGCTGTCCGTGGTGTCGATGCTACATTGAGGAAAGGCGAATTACAACAGCAAGGCAGGCAGATGTGCAGTTTAAATTGGCATTGTGGTCAGCACAGACATTGTGGGCTGAAGGGCCTGTTCCTGTGCTGTACTGAGCTATGTTCCATCAGCACAGATAGGTTGAAGGAATGGAAGAGAGAGAAAACGTGTGCTTGAAGTTATGCCCATGTTTTGGGACTTGTGCTGAGTTCCTCCAGTTATATCACTGCACAACAATAGTCTACAGGAGAAGGAAGGGAGGGAGGGTCACTCCAGGCTACACTTGCCCAAGTCATTGCTGCCTCCTGGTTACTCGGAAGCACAAAGGAGTTCGTCGCTCGGTCCTTGTGACCTGCTCTGCCACTCAATGGCCAACCCGTATCTCAGCTCAGTCTTGCTGCACCTGCTCCCTTGCGACTCTTGGCAACAACACACACCAGTCGACTGCTTTGCACAGCCTCCAGCGTAAATCTTCCAGTAAGAACTATTTAGAAGCATGGATATTGAGCCAACTAATGCAGGGATGTTTGTCACAACCAATTCAAAAGTTTCCTTTGGATCTGGGAATCTTCTGAGTTGTTGGGAACCCTTTCATTCTTCAACAGAACACATGCCAGTAAACATTGAAATAAGTGGATATGCACCCCACTGTCTCAGCCAACTGGTGAAAGTGGAGTGGAACTCCCAAGAAGCAAGCATTTATTTGTAAAAGATCTCCCAAACTACAGCGAACAGGACCCACGAACAAAACTACAACAACGCCTCCCATTAAAAGCAGGATTAAGAACACAGAACAGCAGAACATAGAACAGTACAGCACAGGGACAGGCTCTTCACCCCACAATGTCTGCACCGGACACGATGCCGAATTAAACTGATCAATTATTTTCCAACAATCTGCAGCAGGTGGAGGATTGTTATAAGTACAATGGATAACTTACCTGTGCCGTATCAAGGGGGTGCAACACTACAGGTGCTGTCTTTTGATGAAATGTTAAACCCAGGTCCCATCTGCAAGCGGATGCTGTAGATCCCAGGAACTATCTCAAAAAAGATTGGGGAACTTCTCACTGTTGTGCAGCCCAATCCCCGTCCCTCACCAACACCAAAAAAATCATCTCTTCACTATTATGTGGTTGTTTGTGGGATCTAGCTGTGTGTAAGTTTGCTGCATGTTTCCAACATTGCAACAGTGACTACACTAAAAATATTTTGTTGGCTCTAAAGGTGCCCTGCAATAGAGAAAGGTGCTATAGAAATGCAGGTCTTTCTTTAACACAGATTAAGTCCAGCAGGATGATTGGCAGATGTGAGTGATTTGTAGGAAAATGTAGTTGTTACTGGACTGATATGCATGGGTCTGAAATATGATCCAAAGACATGAGTTCAAGTCCCACTAAGGAAGCTGGGAGTTCAAGTAATTAAATAAATCTGGAATAAAATGTTAGTCTCAGAAAAGGTGACCATGGAACTGCAGGGTTGTTGTGAAACTCCACCAGGTCCAGTGAAGAAAGGAGTCTGTTGTCCTTGCTTCTCCCTGTGTCAATAGACCCACCAATGTGGTTGACTCTTCACTGATCTCTATTCAGCAGGTCACCTGAGTCACGAAGGGACAATAAATGTCAGTCTTGCCAGAAACAAATCAATAAAATTATCCCCAAAGTCAGTGTGACTTGTGGCTCTCTCTAAGGGGCTGACGAATGAATAGTGTAGGTGACCAAAATAAGGGATGGACAACCAGGATGAGTGCATTGTGACTGAGGAAGATGTGACATGGCAATCCCTCCTACATGGGGCCCACCTGACAGTGTAGAAATGACCAAAGGTTGCAAGGAGATTGCTCAAAAGGAGATTCTGCTCATCATAAAAATGTTTGAGGAGAAACATTTAAGTTGTTTGATGGAACAATTAGAAGGGAGATGAGAAAAGATTATTTCACTCCATGCATGCTGGGGTCTGCTCGGAATCCACTGTCCGATGGTGCGGTAGATGCAAAAGCCCTCCCCACTTTTAAACAGCTCCTGGACGTGCAGCTAGAGAGCTGTGACCCACAGGGCCACAGACCAGCTACTGGGAAGTGGCTTCAGTATTAACATCTATTTTTAGCCACCAGAGACACGGTGGCTTTCTTCTGGCCTATCAACCTCCCCGACCCCATTACTCATCAACATCAGTCCTGAACGGATGGAGGTGCACAGTCACCATAGCTACGCCAACCACCATTCACAAAGATCCTCACTGTGGGACTTTGCTCAACCCTGATGCCAACACCCGCTTTAAGTGGTTGGCTGTCTCGGACTCTCCTCCCGTGATGTGGACAGCCTGTTGTAGTTGCAACAGAAGTATAGAAAGCATACTTTTCAGGCAATTATACAGGCTTCACATTGAGGCATGCAGATGGCAGTGAAACTGGAGGCAACTGCAAGTGAGCAGAAGGCATGGAGGAAACCCGATCAGTGTGCAGAATGTAGCCGCGGAAGAGCTTTACATCTGAATATCTCTACAAGGAAAGGTTTACATAAGGCCAAGTGAGGAGTGTGATGGAACACTCTCCACTTGACTGGATCAGTGCAGCTCCCAGAACTCTATAGAAGTTTGATACCATCCAAGGTAAAGCAGCCCACTAGATTGGTAGTCCATTCACCAGCTAAAGACTGTGTGTGTGTGTCTGTGTCTGTGTCTGTGTGTCAGTGTCTGTGTGTGTCTCTCTCTCTCTCTCTCTCTCTCTCTCTCTCTCTCTGTGTCTGTGTGTGTGTATGTGTCTGTGTTTGTGTCAGTGTGCGCGTGTGTATTTCTGTGTCAGTGTCTGTGTGTCTCTGTCTCTCTGTGTGTGTCTCTCTCTCCGTGTGTGTGTGTGTGTGTGTGTGTGTGTGTGTGTGTGTATACAAAATACACTGCAGTTACTTGCTACCTCCACAACCCGTCACTTCTACCATCAAGGAGGACTTCAGGTGTGGGGGGACACCACTATCTGCTGGTTCCCCCCCACCCCCCAAACGACACACCAGCCCAAGTTGGACATATCGCCATTCCTTCATCTTCGCTGCAACTCCCTGCCCAAAGGCACCGAGGAGCAACTTCACCTGAAGAACTTGGCAGATCAAGGTGGCAGCTCACCATCAAGGGCAGGTAGGAATGAGCAACAAGTGCTGCCCTTGCCCCTAACACCCAGATTCCAAAAATTAGGAAGAGAAAGAAATGACTCATCCAGAAAAATGAATGAAACATAAGTACATTGTGGGCAGGGCATTGGTGGTCACTGTGAGAGGTCACTGGGCCTGTGCAGGTATTTGCGTTCTGTCCACGGAGTAAGCAAGCTGCTGGAGCGACCGCCAGTTATGAAGGGGAAGCAGGCCCAGTTGTTTCCTCTCCGAGGATGGCAGGAGTTTGCTGATGGAACCGGATCTGTTGGGACGGCAATGGAAGATGCCAGGCTGCATGTGTATGCGTGTGTGTATGTGCATGCTTTAATACTGCTGTTCAGCTGTGTGTGTTGGCAAGTTCAGCGTGTGGCTGTGAAGGGGAAATGGTAGACGGGGAAACTTGGGCTGAGGTGGAAGTAGTGATGGCAGCAGAATGGAAGAGGGAACTGGCAGTTGGTGAGGGGGTGAACACGAGCAGTGGTAGACCATCTGGTCCCTCAAGCCTGCTCATCGAGATCATGGCTGATCCTCTACCTTGCTGCCATTCCCTGCACTATCCCCATATCTTTATTATCCAGAATTCTATCGATTTTAAACTGAATCAGTGACCCAGCCAACACAGCCCTTCGGGGAGAGACGTCCAAAGGTTCACTCCCACCCGAGTGAAACGAATCCTCCTCATCTCTGTCATGGTTGGCCAACCCATTATTCTGAGATCACAAACCCCAGTTCTGGACTGCTCAGCTTAGGAAACATCCCTCCTGCTCCCATCCTGTAACAGTTTAGTAAGATTCAATAAGTTCTCCTCTCATTCTTCTAAACTCTGGAGAATACAGCCCCAGTCTGCTTAATTGCCCCACCATCCCTGGAAGCAGTTGTGGGTCTTTGCCACACTCCCTCTTTGGCAAGTACATCCTCTTAAAGTCAGAAGACCAAAACTGTTGGCTCACCAAGGCCACATTGCTCCATGAGGCAGTGCCTTCCTGGTCGTAAGGGAGAGGTGGGGTTGGAGGTGGGTGTGGGGGTGTCAGTAAGAATGGATGAAAGGGAGAAATGGGAGGTTGAGAGGAGACGAGGAAATACGTATGAGGAAGTGAGAGGGAGAAGTGAAGGCTAACAGATGGGGGAGAAAGGATTGAGGGGAGAGGTCCACAATGGAGAAGAGCAAAGGTAGGAGGACTGGAGGGGCAGGCTGAGGAAAGGGAGTTTGAAAGAAAAAATGAAAGAGGGAGGAGGAATAAATTGCAAACAGACAGAAAAAGGAACAAAATGGAGAAAAAAAAGCTGTAAAAGCAAAGGAAAAATACAACATAAAATAAGAAATATTACTGTTGAACGTCATGCCCCAGCTTAAACTCAGAAGAATTATACCATGTCTTTTTCTGTCAGGGTAATGGATGTCATTTTAATTTGAATTATACGTGGTATTAGGAGGACTGAGGAGATTTTATTTGTGATGGTATTAATTGTTTCAAATATATGCTGTGGCATGGACTGTTTTATTAACAGCAGGGGTTCAAACAAATTGAATTTAATGTCAATCCAGTCTTGGGGAATCTGAGCACTATCTTTTCACAGAACGGGCTGCACACACAACTTGGAGAAAGAACACTGAGCCAGATACCACAGCCAGTTCTGGGGATTTTCCCCACATTTCTCCAGAAGGAATTAACTCAGTGCAGGGAAGTGTTTCTGGATGTCTATGTGCTCCAGGTACCTCATCCAATTGGCAAGCTATTTGACTGTGGGGGCATTTGTATCAATCCATTTGAACCCAGCAGAAGAAGAAAGGTGGGGAGGGTGGGGGTTTATCTTTTTGAAGTGTCGAGTTGCTCGGACTAGGAATGGGCCAGCTGAAGAGGTGGTGGGACTAGAATGAATGGTGGCTTTCAAAAGGGAACTAGATAAACATTCGCAAACGTGGAGATCAGGGGTGGGGCCTAAAGATAGTGGAGTGCGACCAATCAGATGGCTCTTTCAGAGTTAGAAGAAGCCTGATGGGCTGAATGGCCTCTGCTGTACAATTCTATAACAGCTGCATGCATCAGTTTCAGTGAGGAGCATGGTTAGAAACCCCATATAATGTTTTTCACCCCCACACCCTCTGGTCAAGAGGAATTGAGGCTCCCCTAAATTTTCTAGTGGATATTTCCACAAATATTTGACATTTTTTGGCCCTTGTACTGGTCCCCCATGTATGTTTGTTTTTAAGTTCATTCTAGGGCATGTGGGCAAGGACAGCATTTATTGCCCATCCTATTTCCCTTGAAAAGTTGGTGGTAAGCCACCTTCTTGAATCAGTCTTTTAGGTGAAGATAAATATCATCTCAACATTAAGACAATAAAAATGTTAGATGGATGAATGTCTAACAGCTTTTCTAGAGAGACGACCTGTGCAGTCTTCGATAGTCTCTCGGTTCTGGTATAATCCTTGCTGGTCTGTTTTGCACCTTCCTCTCTGCTTTGACATCTTTCACTTAATGTGAAGGCCAGAACTATTTGCTTATGCCAAGTGTGGGCCAACCGAGGGTTGATGCAAGTTTAATGTAACTTCTGCTTTTCAGTTTGTGTACCAAAAAGAAACCCAATGGTTGTTTTTTTACTAAAATAAAACGGTATTAAATAGCTGCACGTGTTGTTTGCAGCTGAGTCATACTTTGCAACTCTCTACCCTGTTTGCCACAATTTCCAAGAAGAAAAAAAATTAAATTTTGACCATACTTGATTGAACTGAACAAATCTACACAAATTAACCAGCTGCAGTGAAAAAACACATTCCTCTGTCAGACTAATGCACTGAGATCACATAATGTGTCCAATGGGTGAAAAATAGTCCATCGATGACACCCCCACTTCCACAGTGAAACTTTGGTTTTATTTACAATTCCCTTGTAGCCATAGAGTGATTGAGTAATACAGCATGGACACAGGCCCTTCGGCCCAACCAGTCCATGCTGACTACGGTGCCCACCCAGCTAGACCCAATCTCCTGTGCTTGGCCTGTATCCCTCCAAGCCCTGCCCCTCACAAGTGCTATCCAAGTGCTTCTTAAATGATGCTATTGTGCCTGCCTCAACCACTTCCTCTGGCAGCTCGATCCATACACTCACCACCTTCTGTGTGAAAATGTTGTTCCCTTTTAAATCTTTCCCCTCTCACCCTAAACCTATTCCCAAAGTTTTGGACTCCCCTACCCTGGGGAAAAGACTGTTACCGTCCACCTTATCTATGCCTCTCATAATTTTAAACACTTCTATAAGGTTGCCCCTCATTCTCCTACGTTCCAAGGAATAAAGACCCAGCCTGGCTGACCTCTCCCTATAACTCAGGCCTTTGAGTCCTGGCAACATCCTCATAAATCTTCTCTGTGCTCTTTCCAGTTTAATCACATCTTTCCTATAACAGGGTGACCAAACTGTACACAGTACTCCAAGTACGACCTCACCAGCGACTTATACAACTGCAACATAATGTCCCAATACTTAGTGCCCTGCATGCTAAATGCCTATTTCACCACCCTGTCTACCTGTGATGTCGCTTTCAGTGAACTCGGCACTTCTACTCCTAGGTCCTTCTGCTCTATTACACTCCCGAGTGCTCTACCACAAGCCAGACTGATTCAGCTTCGGGATGTCACAAACAGCAGTTCAGATTTGGTTTGCCAAGCTCTGCCCTCAGACACTTGCTGTCGTAATCTGCCTTTGTCAGTACTCTGGTCCAGAAAGGGAAAATTAACAGTGTTCAACCAGTATTTGTCAGTTTGTGGGTGTTCACCATTATTAAGGTGCACGTTATCCAATGGTGAGCAGTGTTGAAGAAAGATGTGCTGGTAGATATGCTGCAGAGAGCAGTGGATTCAGCCCCATACATCACTGGCACATCCCTCCCCACCATCGGGAGTATCTACATGAGGAGCTGCCTCAAGAAGGCAACATCCATCATCAAAGATCCCCACCATCCGGGCCATGCCATCTTCTCACAGCTACCAGCGGGCAGGAGGTACAGAATCCTGAAGTCCCACACCACCAGGTTCAGGAACAGCTACTTCCCTTCAACCATTCAGTCTTGAACCAACCGGCACAACCCTAATCACCACCTCAGTATAGCAACACTGGGACCACTTTGCACGACAATGGACTTTTTTTTTGTTCTAATTGTGTTCTTTTTTGTTATGAATTTGTATGATTTATGTTGTTCATGTGTTTTTTTGGGTGAATGTTGTCTCTGATGCCCTGTGCCTGTGATATTGCTACAAGCAAGTTTTTCACTGCACCTGTGCACACATGGACTTGTGCATATGACAATAAACCTGACTTTGATTAATTGGTTAATGTAAAGTACCTCTTAGGGTAGATAGGTGGCAAAAGAATCAAAGGGAAATTGATGGGTGTCTGAGAGAATAAGTTTCAGGGCTACAAGGAAAGGGAAACAGGATTAATGGGATTGCTCTGCTGGGAGCTAGCATCGACCCCTTGGGTTGAATGGCCTCCTTATGGTGCGAGGTTGGAACTCATGAGCATTTGCTGGAGGATGGTTTGACTTGCTTCTGCCATGAGCCTCAAAACAAACAGCAACAATCTTGACTTTGGTGAATCTGTGCTCGTTGCATGAATTAAACTCGGGCGAGTCCAGATGTTGAGTTACTGCCTCGGGCTATGGGGCAGGTTCTGAAGCCATCTGTACTTCCCTTGGTCTTTGATGTTCCTTCATTTCAAACATTCTTTTGGATTATTTTGCATTGAAAAGTCACATGATCCTCAGCCATAAATCACATGGTCAGACAAAACATTTCTTTAGGGTTAAGAGAGCGAGATATGGACTAGGAGTGCCTCTGAGACAGAAAGTTGCTGGCTTATGCCCCATTCCTGTCCTTGAGCACCGAGTTAAGAGATCTGGTGGAGGGAGTTCTGCACTGGGAGAGTACCATGTGATGGATGAAATTTCAACCCAAGTCAGGTGAATGTTAAAGATTTAATGAACATAGTTCAAGGAAGGGTGAAAAGGCATCATGGTGCCAGTTCTGAAAGGTCTTTGACCTGAAATGTTGCCTCTGCTTCTCTCTCCACAGTTGCTGCCTGACTTGCTGAGTATATCCATCATTGGTTTTTCTGGTGCTCTGGCAGACTCTGACCACCAATCTGATACAGAGCATGCACCTGAGGAATGTGCCCATTTTACACTCTAGCAGTCTTTTAGGTTGGCATGGCAGTGCAGCGATGACTTCCCTGGGCTTGCATCCCATAGATCAGGCTTAACAATCAACACAGCAGCTCTGGAAGTTAAATTCAATTAAATAAATTGGTTCTGGAAATTAAAGTTAGACTGAGTAGCAGTATAGATAGAAAGATATCTTTATCAGTCACGTGTACGTCAAAACACACGGTGAAATGCATCTTTTGCGTAGAGTGATCTGGGGACAGCCTGCAAGTGTCACCACGCTTCCGGCACCAACGTAGCGTGCCCACAACTTCCTAACTCATATGTCTTTGGACCCATGAAACTACTGGATTTTTGTAAAAACTCCTCTGGTTTATTAATGTCCTTCAGGGAAGAAAATCTGCCATCATTGCCCAGTCTGGCCAATATGTGACTCCAGACCCATTACTGGTAAATCACTAATGTAGTGGTATTACTGGTGTCCTTTGGTTGGAATCCATCAATAAATCACAAGAGATTACTGATGGAGCAGATTTGGAAGTGGTCTACTTTTCCTTTGATCGTCACTGCTCCTTCGTGTCCCTTTTAAACACCCTTCTAGATTAGACAACTCGGTCAGCATAGACAAGTTGGGTCAAAGGGCCCGTTTCCATGCTGTATAACTCTATGACTTTATTATTGATTAACCCTTAACTGCCCTCTAGTGGCCCAGCAAATTTGGTGGTAAAGATGGAAATTAACTGTTGACACAGCCAGGATTGCCTTCATTCCAGAGATAAATACAAACAAAGAGGTTTGACTAGTTTATAGGTCTATTGTTTTGTGATCAGCAAACACAGTTAACCTGTTCTGCTCCCATCCTAGTGCCTACATTGGATCCACAAGCACGTTCAGTATGTTTCCAAACAACCGGATCAAAAGGAGATCATCAAGTCATTACGAAGTGGAGATGCATGAAGGTGGGTGGATCTTGTCCCAGGTATTGGTCTGACGTCCAGTGTGTGTACATTTGTAATCAACACCTCTCCCACTATGTTTTTCCCTCCTTTCAGGATCTTCCCAATGGGAATAAAAGGAGGAAAATGTTGGAAACACACAGCGGTTCAGATGGAATCTGTGGGCAGGTTCATTTCAGGTCAATGACCTTTCATCAGAAAAGTCCAGCTGTGAACATACCTTAGGATGCAGAGACGGAGGGGATGGGAAATTTGGTGTATGGTGGTGGAGGCAGGATGGAATAAATGATGAGGCACGTGGTAGAAGGGGAGATGTTTTCAATCTTAACTCCCTCTACCCCATCACATACCTCCCTCCCCACTTTCTCTGCAACTTGGTTGACCTTCATTGTACCCTCGTTTGGTGACAGTTCATCAAGCTGAAACATTAGCTCCAATTCTCTTGCCCCAGAGCCTACCTGACCTTCTGATCATTTCCAACAGTTTGGGGTTTTATTTCGGATTTCTGGTGATGTGTTGCACCCAGATTAGTGAATTATATTACAGGCATGTCCCTGGCACCCAAAAACCCCAGTGAAGCAAGCACATACAGGCAGTTCCCAGGTTAGGACAGGGTTCCATTCCCGAGAACCATTCATAACCCAAACTGTCCGTAAGTCAGAAATGAACAACACTATGTTGGAATCAGAATTATTGTCACTGACTTGTAGGATGTGAAATGTGTTGTTTTGTGGCAGCAGTACAGTGCAGAGACAAAATTACTATAAATTACAAAAATAAATAAATAGTGCAAAAGAAAAAGGAACAATGAGGTGGTGTTCATGGGTTCATGGACCATTCAGAAATCTGATGGCGGAGGGGAAGAAGCTGTTCCTGAATCGTTGAGTGTGGATCTTCAGGCTCCTGTACCTCCTCCCTGATGGTAGTAATGAGAGGGGGTCATGTCCCAGATGGTGAGGGTCCTGAATGATGGATGTCACCTTCTTGAGGCACCGCCTCTTGAGGATGTCCTCGATGTTGGGGAGGATGTGGGAGAGGGTCACAGAAACAGCAGTGACAGGAGAGTGAGCAGGCGTGGGGAGCAGCTGCCAGCCGGCCTCACTGACTCAGTGAGTGAGCAAGTCTGCTCAGCTCTCCTGGCTCTGCTTGGCTCCACCCAGCCCCTGACTGTTGCGGCTTGGGGTTGGGGAGAGAGGTCAAGCCTGCGTCCAATCTGTCAAGCCCCGTAGACATTTTGTATCTGTCAGAGAGATTCTCTCTCATTCTTCCAACCTCAAGAGTACACATCCAGTCTGCCCTATCTCTCCTCAGATGACAACCTCTCCTCTCCATCCAATCCCTGGAATCAATCTGCTGATCCTAGCTGCACTCCTTTTATCAAAAATATGTTCTCCCTTAACGACAGAGATGCCTTGGACCCAATAGTCCAGACACAGCTTCACCAAGGTCCAAATAAATGGAGTAGGTTGACTTTTCTACTCAAACCGTCTCACAATAAAGGTCAAGATACCATTTGCCCTTCCCAATTGTTTGCTGTACTGGTGTTAACTTTCAGTGATCTGTGCACTAGGAAGCTTTGAACACCAACACCTATAAACCGTTCATCATTTAAAAATATCTTTGCTTTTCTCATTTTCCCCCAAAGTGTTTGATTTCACATTTTCCACATTATATTCCGTTCATTTAGCCTGCTTGTATCCTACTGAAGTGTCTTTACATCCTCCATGCAACCCACACTGCCACCCAACTTCATGTCATCAGCAAACTTAGATATATTACACTTGGTTCTTAATTCAAATCATTGATCCAGTTAGAGTCATAGAGCTATACAGTATGGAAACAGGCCCTTCAGCCCAACTCATCCATGCTGTCACCAAGACGTCTATCCTAGTTCAATATAATAAGATAAGATGAGATCTTTATTAGTCACATGTACATTGAAACACACAGTGAAATACATTTTTTGCGTAGTGATTTTGGGAGGCAGCCCACAAGTGTCGCCATGCTTCCGGCGCCAACATAGCATACCCATAACTTCCTAACCTGTACGTCTTTGGAATGTGGGAGAAAATCGGAGCGCCCAGAAGAAACCCACACAGACACGGGGAGATCGTACAAACTCCTTACAGACAGTGGCCGGATTTGCCCGTGTTGACCCATATCCCTCTAAATCTTTCCTATCCACATACCTGTCCAAATGTCTTTTAACCATTGCAAATGCACCCACCTCTACCAACTCCTATGGCAGTTCATTCCACATACCCACCATCTTCCAAGTGAGAAAGTTCCCATTTAAATCTTTCCCCTTTCATTTTAAACCTATCCCCTCTAGTTTTGGATCCATCTACCCTGGGGAAAAGAATGTGATCATCCACTTTTTCTATTCCCCTAATACTTTTATAAACCTCTGTAAGGTCATCCCTCGTCCTCCTATGCTCCGGGGTAAAAAAAAGTCCAAGCCTATCCAGCCTCTCCTTGTATCCCAAATTCTCCAGTCCTGGTAACATCCTCATAAATCTTTTTTGCACTCTTTCCAGTTGAGTGACATCCTTCCTGTAGCTGGGTGACCAGAACTGCACCAATTCTCCAAGTGTGGTCTCACCATTGACTTGTCCAGCTGTAGTTTGGGACCATCGGTCTCCTCCTGGGCCTTCCTGTGTACAGTTGGGTATCTGGCAGTGCTGTGACAAGGGCTTTGTCTGCCTTTATCTTCAGGTCCTCCTCAGAAGGTCGTACGGCGAATGTTCACCAACAGCCGGGAGCGATGGAGACAGCAAAACGTTAACGGGGCTTTCTCGGATCTTCGCAAACTCATCCCTACTCACCCTCCAGACAAGAAGCTCAGCAAGAACGAGATCCTGCGCCTGGCCATGAAGTACATCAACTTCCTGGTGAAGCTGCTCAATGACCAGACTGTGCAGCAGGAACCAGACGACAAAGGTTGGCCAGGGGTCAAGAGAAATGGGGTGTGTGGTCCTGCGGCCAGTGGAGCAGTGGTGGTGGACACCACATCTCAGAACACAGGGGTGGCGCCGGCTCCTGAGTCCTTACCTGCTCCACAGAAGAAGCTGGGCTTGGTGGATATGGCAGCAATAGCAGTGCGAAGACAACTGTCGTCCATCACCAATGCAACGTCACCAGCGGCCAGTTGCTATGGCAACTGTGGGAGCCCCAATACTGAGGAGGAGGACTACCAGGAGCGCTTGATAAAAACAGAGCCAGAGTCGGGCAAAGCAAACCTAGTCTCGGCTGTGGCTCAAAGATGATAAAGGGCAGACGCAGACAAGGGGAGAGGCAGCCCGTATAAACTTCCAAGCTCAGGACGTGGCCATTCCTATTTGTACTGGGATCAAAGAGCATTCAGAATGATGTCAAGAGGACAAACTCAAGGATGGATTTAACTCCTGCCCTTCTGGAGCAGTTGACTTGTCTGTGTGCCTGGAGCCATTCCAGGGCCTATTACTACACAGTGGAAGGAGTGATTTTGTACTGATCACCGCACCTGTTACACAGACGTGTGAGGTTTCAAAGTGACCGATGAACAATAAGCTGCATGTTTTTTGACAATTGTTAAGTCGGTTTATTGAGGGTGACTCAAAGGGTAAGTCGGCTGAGCTCCCACCAACCTGTTACTAACTTTCATTGACCAACACAAGTCTGACAAGCGACAGTGGGTTCAGAAGCTGTGCTTAAACACTTGCCGGTGGAGAACTTGTAGATTGACTTTGGCCCAATCCTCTCCCCTCCCCACTGTCTTACCATCATGAGCTGGGGTGGAATTATTCTGGAATTAGGCACTTGCTCTGTGCATTGTGCACTGAGGAACCCCTCCCCACAGCTAATCACCTCCTCCAGCTGGCCACGTGTGGGTAAGGGGAGCTAAGAGGCTGGTTGACTGAGAGAGCCGCTGCTATCTCAGCTGGTGTTAGTGGATATACCCACATATACACATTCCAAGAAGAATCTGCTTTCAAGCAGGAGTGAGACCAGGACTGATTTTTGCTTTCTTAATCCAGGAAGAATGAGCTCCTCCAGAAAGTGTGGATTGTAGCTAGTAGATCCCAAGAAGGTGATTAGTCTCCGGTGTTGTAGGTGGTGATCTGCCCCCCAGCCAGAACCAGGTCGCAGTCTCACTTGCAGGAATTTAATGAATTGGACTTGTCAACAGTGGGGTCCCCTTCACTCACACCTCAAACTGGGTTTGAAGTTTCCTCTTTTCACCAATAATAAAAGGGTCACAATTTTTTCAATCCAACAAAACTCTATTGCAACAAACAGTCTGCTGGAGGAACTCAGTGGGTCGAGCAGCATCTGTGGGGGGAAAGTAATTGTCAATGTTTCAGGTCGAAACAGTCCTGATGCAAGGTTTTGACCCAAAATGCCGATGATTCCTTCCTTCCCGACAGATGCTGCTCGACCCACTGAGTTCCTCCAGCAGATTGTGTGTTGCTCCAGATTCCAGCATCTGCAGTCTCATGTCTTGGTATCACAATACATTTTGTAATATCAACCAGGCCTTTTCCACTAAGCGTACATCTTGAAATGCGGACATTGTGCATAGATTGTGGTTAGGTGTGGATGTATAATTGAATGCACAGTCCTGTGGTGTGGGGGGTGAGGGGAGGGCAAGAAGATGGTGGAGAAAAACTGATGAGTAAAAACTTTGGCCACAATGGATAACTTGGAATGTGTTCCCAATATGCAATTCATTATAGAAATCAAAAGTGGATGCATTTGATGAAAGTTTTATTTTAATTAAAAAAAAGATAAAAACACCTCAAAATGAATCTAAAATAAGAACTGTAAAAGTCAAGCCCTTTTTTATAAAAGATTCAAACATCTGAATCATGAACATCTTCATACCAATGTCATGTTGGGCAAACTGCTATATATATGGCTTTGCAGAATAATAACAATTTACAGTGCACATTCAACCCCTTGAATCCATGCTAGCCACTTCTCAGCCCTGCGGGTTACAGCTCTTTTGGGATGGGAACACTGCAGTGGTTCAGGAGATGCTGGTGGACACCACCTCTTAATGCAATCGGTTAAACACCCTCATGGAATTCCAGTATCGGCACCAAGTCAGGCTGAGTGAAATAAAAGACAGCAGGATATTCTCTGTCTGCATGGATCAGGTGATGCATCTGGGGGAGGACATCTCACAGCCCCAAACCTTGAGATGAAACAGTATCCAGAATGATGATGTTTCATCCCAATTCCTGCTCAGCGGTACCCAAAAGCCTGCATTGTCCATCATCTCTTCAAGAGCATGTATGCAGAAACAGAACAGGCACACTGGTGAGAATGCAACAGTGGGAGGGCAAACCCTGATCGAGCTGCTTTTTATACAGAGTGGCTGGTAACAATACAGAGCATCTCAAATGGAAAGGGGTTCTGTTGCCTAATGAAAGCCATCCTTCACCTTTGACAAACCATTATTTTCAAAACAGAAAACATTAACTCTGTTCCTCTGTCCACAGATGCTGCCTGGCCTGCTGAGAGTTTCTGGCACTTTGTTTTTATTTCAGATTTCTAGCATCTGCAGTTTTGTTTTTTTATTTTCATTCGACCACATTTATTTCTTGGTTTAACTGTGCCACACACACATTGGCATCTGTTTGAAGATCCATCGTGAAGTTGTTATAGAGTCATAGAGCAATACAGCACAGACACTGGCCCTTTGACCCAACAAGTCCATGCTGACCACATTGTCCACCAATCTAATCCCAACTTCCTGCATTCGGCCCATATCCCTCGAAGCCCCACCCCTCCATGTACCTATCCCAGTGCTTCTTAAATGATCCTGTTGTACCTGCTTCACCCACTTCCTCTGGCAGTGCTACCTGTTGCTTATTCACTTTTAACCTCCAATTGAAAAGCAAAAAGATTGAAGATGCCAGTAAACCAAAATAAAAAGAATGAATGCTTCAAACACTCAGCAGAGCAAGCTGCAGCAGAGGAGAGAGAGACAAACAGAATCAACTTCAGGTCAATGACTTTTCATCAGAACTCAGTCCATCGACCTGAAACATCATCTCTGCTTCTCTCTCCACAGATGCTGTCTGACCTGCTGAGTGTTTCCAGCATTTTTTGTTATTTCACTTTTAATCTCTTTCTACTTTTAGTTTCTCCAGATGTTTTCACTTGCCTCCAAAAGATACCGTCTCAACTGTTCTCCCTCCTTCATTTCATTACTATACAGAAATGAAGAGCGATTCACTGTCCCCTATTCCACCACATTCTTTATTTTATTCATTTCCCTTATCCTCTATGCATTGCTCAATTACCTGTAATATCTTGATTCACACCATCCTGTGTTCAAATTTAAGAGCATGTGAAGCCACAGGAGTAGGTCACATTGCCCCAAGGTCAGGTAGTACCTTAAGTCAGTTCTGATGGATAATTGCAGGGATATTATTTGGGGATTATCCCCAACATCACTAAAAGATTCACTGAGTTTCCACAGTATTTAAGGGCTCATGGAGTGCAGCCTTTAGCTGGTACCAGTGAATTGACAGAGACAAGATTTGCACAGTTTGTGTACAAGGTTTGACCAGGATAACTCACGAATGAGCATACATGTAATGGACGTGACCACAAATGGGCCATAAATCACGCCCTGTGAGGTCTTTGTAAAAAGTGTTCGGTTTCCAGCACTTGTTAAACTACATCCCAGCGGCGATCCACCAAGGTGAAAGCCCAAAGTCAGAGTGAAAGATGTGAGCAAAGTTGACAAGAACAAGCAGTTAAAAATAAATCAGGGGAGGAGAGGGACAACAGCTGGTTAGTTTGATATTCTACACTTCATGGAGGCTTAGGGGAAATCAGCAGACCTGGGTGTTCCTGTGAAGTTTGTTTCAATCATTGTACAAGTCCCAATCGGTTAAGTTCTGTGATACAGAGAAAGAATATTGTACGTAACAGTGGCCTTATGTACTGTTTCCTACTGTGTCCAGTCTTGTACCTGTCAACCAAGTGAAACTCAGCAGCTCCCCCCTCTGTGGATGTATATAATATTGTAATCAATATCACACTTGTCAGCACCTACTGTTCTATTTATTACATGTGTGAAGAGTTTTAAAAATAATTAAAAAAAAACAAGCAATTTGTAGTCTTGGTGAAAGCCAGTGCTTTGAAATTGTAATAATCAGTCAGTGGTGTGGTATCAGATGCATGGTTGCTAATCCCATGTATAGTGTAGAAGTCTAACAAAACAAGGAATCTGACAGGCATCTTCAACCAATGTCCTTCTGCACCAAAAAGATTTTAAAAAAGACACTTAGATTTCTGTGGCAGCTTTCACAATGTTTCAAAGCACCTCACAGCCAAAGTATTTTTGAAACGTTGTCACCGTTAAGATAGTTTTATAAAAGTTTGGTTGGGCCACATCTGGAGTATTGCATTCATTCCAGGTCAATCCATTACAGGAAGGATGCGGAGACTTTGGAGAGGGTGCAGAAGAGGTTTACCAGGATGCTGCCTGGATTAGAGGGCATGAGCTGTAAGGAGAGGTTGGACAAACTTCTGTTGTTTTCTCTGGAGTGGCCGAGGCTGAGGGGAGACCTGATAGGAGTTTATAAGATAACAAGAGGCATAGATAGAGTAGGCAGCTTGTATCTCCCCCTTCTCCCCCACAGCCAAAATGTCTAATACTGGAGGGCAGGCATTTAAGTTGAGAGGGAGCAAGTTCAAAAGAGATGTGCGGGAAAGTATTTATAAAAAAAGCATAATGGTGGGTGCCTGGAATAAGCTGCCAGGGCTGGTGGTGGAGGCAAATACAATAGATGCATTTAAGAGTTTCTTAGATAGGCACATGGATGTGCAGAGAATGGAGGGATGTGGACATTGGGTAGGCAGAAGGGATTAGTTCAGTTAGGTGTTTAATTAGTTTGGCACAACATCATGGGCTGAAGGGCCTGTTCCTGCACTGTACTATGTTCTATAGTTAACTTGCAAACTCCCACAATGTGAAGTGATCAGATAATCTGCGTTGTTTTGTGGGATATGCATTGTTCATGGAACGAGAGAGAACTAGACTGTATTCTTTCTCTAGGGTAGTGCCAAAGGATCTGTTCAGAGAACGAAGTCTTCATTTCAAGTCTTATCTGAGCAACAGCATCTCTGACAGGGCAGTGCTTCCCGGGGAGCTGCTCTACAAGTTACAGAGTGGGTGGGAACTATGAGTTGGAGTGAAAGCCACAGAACAGAGGGCCACCAGCCTCAGCTATACCCTTTGACAAAGCCACCAGTTGGAAGTTGGGATCTTGCTTCACCCACCAGAAGGAGCAGAATGGGGTGGGGGGGGGGGGGGTTGGAACTGTCCAATTGAGGAACTTTCTGTACCTCCCAGATTATTGGTGGGGCAGATGGGGTAGGTGGAGGAAGAGAAGTGATCTGCACCAAATAACTTCCCCACCCACCCTTCCCTCGCCCCACCCCACCCTCCTGAAATGTCCTGAAAGGTCTTGAGACAAGACAAAGCCTTCATTTCATGGATCACCAGAGCAACAGGAGCCCTGACACTGCAGCATTCCCTCGGTACTGCGCTGGATTGTCAGCCTGGAGTGGGGTTTGAACCCATAACCTTCTGCCTCAGAGAATGAGATCATTATCTGCCAAGCAATAACAAGCAGCCTGTCCTTTGTCCAAGCGTTGGGATGTGTGTGCTCATTGCTCATGTGGCTCAGTGCCACAAACCTCAACCCTACACTGTGAGAAGCCCTGCCCACATCCACCCACCCACTCCCAAAGGAAGGTGCAGACCCCGAGCCTTCTATCCACTCCCACACTACTTCCCTTCCAACCCTCACCAACAATCCTCAGCACAGGCACTGATCAGGCCAGGGCTGCCAACCATCCCCAAACCCCGATTCCAAGCGGATGGATTTTAGCTGGAGGTAACATGCAGTGCCCACTGCATCCCTTGGATCTGAGCTTGTAGACAGAGCGAGACTGAACTGGTGAGCAGTGACTGTGTGGCTGCACTAGAACCTCTAGTCCCATAAGCTTCCCGGCACGCTCCGAAACAATAAAATACATTGCACTCATTTGGGAAACAGTAAAGATGAATATGATGCACGCTACATTTCTGAAGGGAGTTTTCATCATTGGGTGTAGTGTAGGAGTAGTGCTCCAAGTCAGAAAGCAAGGGTTAAAGTGTCGCTCCAGAGCCTCGAGCTCTCAAGTCCAACCTTGTGCCATTGGAAGTCACAGACACAATCACACAGCACGGAAACAGGCCCTTCAGCCCACCAATTCCATGCTGGCCATCAAGCATCCATCCTACACCAGCCCATTTCATTCTCCACGCATTCCCATCAACTCCCCCAGCCAGTTAACCTACTACCCCCCTTGGCACTTATCCCTGCAACCGCACCAAGTGTTACACCTGTCCCCACACATCCTCCCTCACCACCATTCAGGGTCCCAGGCAGTCCTTCCAGGTGAGGCAGCGCTTCACCTGCAAGTCTGAGGGTGTCATTTATTGCATCCGGTGCGGCCTCCTGTACACAAGTGAGACCCGACACAGATTGGGTGACCGCTTCGTCGAGCGCCTTTGCTCCAGCCACCGCAACAGCCAGGACCTCCCGATGGCCACTGACTTCAATTCCACATCCCACTCCCACACTGACATGTCTATCCACGGCCTCCTCTACTGCCACGTTGAGGCCAGATGCAGGCTGAAGGAACAACACCTCATATTCCGCCTTGGGAGTCTCCAACCTGACGGCCTCAACATCGATTTCTCCAACTTCCGGTATCCCCACCCCTTCTCTTTCTATTCCCCTCCCACTCCTTCGTCTTCCCTTATTCCCATGGCTCCCTTCCCCCTCCTTGACGACCTGCCCATCTACTCCCCTCCCCTCCCCCATCCTTTATTCCATGGTCCACTGCCCTCTCCTACCTGATTTCTTCCTCAACCATTGACCTCTTCTACCTATCACCTTTCAGCTTATTACATCTTCTCCCCCTCCCATTTCCTTCCCCTCTCACCTGGACTCACCTATCATCTGGACTCACCTATCCCCTGCCTGCGTGTGCTCCTCCCACTCCCCCCACCTTCTTATTCTGGCTTCTGCCCTCTTCCTTTCCAGTCCTGATGAAGGGTCTCAGCCCAAAACGTCGACTGTTTATTTCCCTCCATGGATGCTGCCTGACCTGCTGAGTTCCTCCAGCACTTTTTGTGTATTGGAACCTACCACCCCACATACCACATATCAGAGCAGCCAGGGGAAACCTGCAGGGTCATAGGGAGAACATGAAGGTATGACCCTTCACAACCAAAGCCCTGTATTGTCCCTCAGATGGATGCAGAAAATCCACTGCATTAATTTGAAGAAGAGTACTGTTGTTATTCTCAGTGTCTTTGAAACCGGTCATTCCCCCCTTCGACATCCTCTACTTGCTGTGCCAAAATTGGCTGCTACACCAGACTGCCTACACTTCAGAAGTACTCCCCTGGCTGTAAAGCACACTGGAACCTCGCAAAGGGTCTTATGTAAATGAAAAGTCTTTCTTTTAATTCACAAGGAAATAATACAAGGAGATGTGGTCATCTGACTGGTCACCACAAACCTCTTAGTGTAAACTTTATTTTGTGATTATTCTCACTATTGAGGTCTTTAGCGCGATCTCAAAGATCGAACATCCTGAGGTTCAGAGACGTTTATCAGATGTTGAGACTCAGTCACTACATCAAAACAGGGCCACCGAGTGAGCCCATAGTTCACTCTCCATCATGGGCACTCTTGATCAATCTTGAAGCCAGGGACTAATCTGGTGCAGTACCAAGGCTGGAGCTAACTGTTCTTGGATGAGATGTTAAACGTGCTCTAGCTGACTGTTGGCGTGGTGTGGGTGGTTACTGAAGTCCAACAACATTTAGTCAAGAGTAGGCTGCTCTCCCCTTGTCCTGGACAACATTTATCTGGTAGATAGCACCAGAGAAACACCATTGTGTTCTTGTCAGGAGCATGCACCAGAATTTAAAGTTCCCAACTTTTGGGGAGGTGCGCACATACAATTCCAAATCGTAACAGAAACATTTACGCACACATTGTATTGAACATTCCTTTTAAAAATAATTGTTGGCTTGGTGGCTGTGGGGGTGGTGGGGGGTGGAGGGGTGAAAAAGGGTGCGGGAAAGGCTCTTGGTTGCTTTAACCCATCTTTCTCCTTGTTCAGAACACACTCAGTCACCATGGGTGAAAATGAACCATGTACAAGTGTTGACCTCTACGTGAAGAGGATTAAAAAGTGCACAAAACGTCAGCTGTGCAAGCTGCCAAAAGCATTGGGAAGCTACAGCAAGCTGTTACACTGGGCTCCTGTTGATTTGACCATGTAGAACCGTTAACCCTGTACAACAGGAGTGTAACCAGAGACCATTTCAAAAGGAGGGGACATTGAAGGATCTGTGGACGTGCACGCCACCCCACTCACTACCTGCCATTTATTCCCATGCCTCGTTGCACCTCCTCGTGAGTTCTCCCAACTCTTCTCGCCCAATTGACCAGATCATCTCCACCTTCTTAGTATAGAACTTTCCTCCTCACTGGCAACCACACAACTAGTTTAGTTTCATCTACAAACCTCTATCATATACGACGTCAAAATCCAAGTTTAAAATCATTATTACAAAATAATATAAACAAATATGAAAGCTAGGGACCAAGTACTGGGATCCAATGGAAATATCCTTCAAGTCCCAACAACACCCTTCAACCACTATCCTTTCCTTCCTGCCATTGACTCAGTTTCTCTTGATTTAATTTCCATTGACCTAATTTCCCACTCTCCCTTACCTTTTTTTTGACATACTTTCCAAGTGAGAACTTGTCAAGAGCCTTGCTAAACCATGCAGATTATTACATTGAATGCATTGCCCTCAAGCTTCCTTGTTAACTCCATAGATCCATAGAACCATAGAACTACACCACAGAAAACTCCTTAAACAATTTAATCATTGGTTGGACATGATCTTCCCTGACCAGGTGCGTGCTGTCTGATTGGTCCATTTAAGTTTCTGTCATCACTGGGGGAGTTAACCAGAAATTATTAAACTTAATTTGAGATCCGAGGGGTGTAACACAGTGAGAAGATGAGGTGCTCTTCCCTGAGCATTACTGGAGTGATATAGAAGGACAAAGAGAGAGAGGTCAGAGTAGGAGTGGGATGGAGAATTAAAGTGGCTGGTGACTTGCTGGCTGAACAGAAGCATTTTACAAAGTGAAGCAGATCATTTCTCTCAGGAGGTTATGGTGCAACTGTACAGGGTACCGGTGAGGCCACACCTGGAGTACTGCGTGCAGTTCTGGTCTCCTTACTTGAGGAAGGATATATTGACTTTGGAGACGGTGCAGAGGAGGTTCACCAGGTTGATTCCGGATATGAGGGGATTAGTCTATGAGGAGAGATTGAGTTGCCTGGAACTATACTCGCTGGAATTCAGAAGAATGAGGAGGAGTCCCCTGTGTTCATTTCCCCCGCCCCCCAAACAGGGGGACATCTTGGATACTGTTGGGGGGGCAGGGGAATGGATTCTCAGAGGAAGTTTGTGACACCACGATTGGGTCTGATGCAAAGCAAGGGAAGGAAAGTCTAGGTAAGCAGTAGTTCCTTGGCTGATATCTATCCTTCAATCACTTAAGTTAACTGGCCATCTATCATGTTGCTGCTGGTGGGATCCTGTGCAAAACTGGCTCCATGTTATCTACATTACAGTGGCAAAAATAACCCAGACACGCCAGAGATTCTCAGGTCGTGCGGCAGCTGCAGAGAGAGAAGCAGGCTAACAATTCAGGGTGATCCTCCAATCGGTTGCGATTAACAAACCTTCACTGTCCCCTCTCAGCTGCCAACGCCACTGCTCAGCACAGCGGTGGAGCCACCACCTCACAGCTCTGGAAATCTGGGTTCGATCCTGGCCTCCAGTGCTGTCTGTGTGGAGTTTGCATGCTCTCTCTGTGGCCATGTGGGTTTCCCCTGGGTGCTGCAGTTTCCTCACCAGTTCAAATGACGTGTGGGTTGGTAGGTTAATTGGCCACTGTAAATTGCCCCAAGTATGTAGGTGAGGGCTAGAATCTGGGGAGAATAAAAATAGGACTGGTGTATATGGGAGCTTGCTGTCAGTATAGACTCAATGGGCTAAATGGCCTGGTTCTGTGCTGTATTGATCTATGACCACTCCTGGTCTTCAGCCAACCATAGACATTCTTCTTGGTCCCTCTACTAACCACCCCCCACCTTCCCTCCTCACAACAAAAAAAAAGTCACTTTCTCAGCAACTGTAGTACCATTTGTGATGCCCCAAGGTTAGGGACAATGTTCTACACATACAATTTGTTTCCAACAGTAAAAAAATAAGGTGGCCACAGTCATCAGTGTTTTAGCAGGGAGCAGTGAGAAAGGAGGCTTCTGCTGCCCCCTTGAGGGCACTGTAGTATTGTTCCAGTGTGCAATGCCTCGATCCACAGCCCGCTGGGACAGACAGCTTGGTCGACAGCTGTGGGGAAAGAGAGGCGAGCTTCAACTGGAAGAAGTCATCAGCAATTAGCAATGAAATGATTTGGACATCAGCTTCATCACAAGGATCACTCCTTCTCCCTTCAGATGTTGGCAAGGCCTAGAAATTCTGCCCTGATTGGTAGCAATGATGGTGCCTTGAGTCAAGGTCCTTTGAGATCCAGGTGCATTGTGCTGATGCTGCTAATTAGCAGTGATAAATTCTGTTTTCCTTTAGTCAGAGATGAAATTCCCTTAAATGCTGCACTGGATCCCTCTTCCCCATCCTGGTCCAGCTTCAGACCATATACCAGAAAGCCCCGCGAAGGCTGGGTTGGAGTGATCTCTCCATTTTACAACCACAATGGATTTACTGGGTTTAATCTGTAGAAAGGACCCTGAGGGCATATACCACCAGACTTAAGGACAGCTTCTACCCCGCTGTGATCAGACAATTGAATGATTCCCTTCTATGATGAGATGGATTCTGACCTCATGACCTACCTTGTTGTGACCTTGCACCTTATTGCACTGCACTTTCTCTGTAGCTGTGACATTTTAATCTGTACTGTTATTATTTTTACCTGTACTGCATCAATGCACTCTGTACTAACTCAATGTAACTGCAGTGTGTAATGAATTGACCTGTACGATCGGTTTGCAAGACAAGTTTTTCACTGTACCTCGGTGCAAGTGACAATAATAAACCAATACTAATACCCATCTGCGAAGTGTTAAGGCAGTCCCACTGAAGTAGCTCATCTTAGAATAGAATAGAAGGTCATTCAACCCAATGGGTCCAGAGCGGTCCCCAGGAGAACAATCCCCCCGGTCCCCGTCCCCTCTCCCCCTGCATTTATCTATCTATCTCACACTCACTCACACACTCACCAACTTCCTTTTGATCCTTTTCACCATTAACCTACACTAGTGGTAATTTACAGCAGCCAGTTAAACTAATCGGCCACCTTTGGGATGTGGGTGCACAATGGGGGAACCCACAGGGAGAACGTGCAAACTCCACACAGCCAAGGTCGGGGTTGAACTGGGGTCGCTGGCACTGTGAGGCGGTGGCTCTACCTGCTGCCCATGGTCCAAAACCACACAGCGATGGAAGCTTGTACAAAGTCTGCTCGTTCCTTGGACTCCACATTTTGATGTCGCAAGGAGCTGGAGGGAAGAATATTCATTCAAAAGATGCTGTGGCTGGTGACCCAGTTAAACCATGACACAGTGCTGTAGTGTAGTGGTTAGCGTAACACTATTACAATGCTAGCGACCTGGGTTCAATTCCGGCCACTGTCTGTAAGAAGCTTGTACATTCTCCCCGTGTCTGCGTGGCTTTCCTCCGGGTGCTCCGGTTTCCTCCCACATTCCAAAGACGTACGGGTTAGGAAGTTGTGGGCACGCTATGTTAGTGCCAGAAGTGTGGCGACACTTGTGAGCTGCCCCCCAGAACACTCTATGCAAAAGATGTATTTCACTGTTTTATTTTGATGTACATGTGACTAATAAAGATATTGTTTCGTAAACTTTCGAAGAATATTGGCTGGGGGTGGGAAGGCAAAGAGCAGAGCAAGTGAAGTGGGTCCACCCTGGGCACGAGACAGGAAGATACAAGAGGCCTTTCAGTCCATGAACCTGTTCACTGAGATCATGGCCGACCTGTGGTCTAACCCCACACACCCCTTCACGTCATTGGAATGTGACAGCTTCAGAGTTTGGTGTGGCACAGCAGACGGAGCAGCTGCCCTCACAGATCCAGCACTTCGTGTGAAGTTTGCATGAAGTTTCCTCCCACAGCTCAAAGACGTGCTGTAAATTGCCCCAAGTGTGTAGTGAGTGGCAGAATCTGAGGGGGGAGGGGAGTTGATGAGAATGTGGAGAGAATAAAATAATGGGATTGGTGTAAGTGGGTGTCTGATGGTGAGCAGGGAGTGGGTGGGCCAAAGGGCCTGCTTCTCTGCTGAATCTCTATCACTGGATGACTGAAGGACTTGCTCCTTTTGTGGATTACCTCACACTGGTTACAGTGGGATCACGTCACCCAGTTCTGTTAACTTTCAGAATCAATTTCTCTCTGTAATCCAACTTCCCCAGTTACACTGTTCACAGTGACACACACCTCTGGTCATCAACCACCTTACAGGATGTGGTTTTCCATCTCATCGTCTGCACCCGGCTCGCCATCCACGGCACCCACTTGCCTGCACCGACCTGTCCGGATACAGAGAGCTGGTCAAGCTGACCCTCCACACCCGAGGCACGAGAAGGGGTGGAAAACAACCAAGTCTCCCCCCGCCCCACCAATCCCCTCCCTCCTGAACACCCTGAAGGAGACTGGAACTGCTTTAAAATACTTTGACCAGATACACTTAAACAACTACTTAAAATTACTTGAATAGATTTGAAACATAAAATCTACAGCCAAAAAAAATGTAAAACACAAGGAATTTAAATCAACCAAGTACAATTTAAAATGATAGCAAATAAATTAAAATAAACAAACCATATTTATCCACAACAATGTTGATTCCTTTCAAAATATAAAGGACGTTATGTTACTTATACAACCCCTGCCCTGGCATAAAAGCACCAGCTTGGGTCTAGAGTGTGTCTTCAGGTCAGTAGTAAAGATGAAGTGGTGGGTGTGGGATATCAGGAGCCTTGGGATAAGGTTCCACTCCTTCAGCTGGCTGCCCTCCATCACTGTGTCCATGAGGAGCCCAGCGGCGGAGCAGGAATGAGATGCATTGGCAACGACATGGAAGCCCAAACGAATGGAACCACAGCCTGCTCGGAGCAGTGGCTTCCCTATGGGACTCATGGCTGAAGGAAATCCACTGGCCAACATACTGGTGGTTCAACCCTGACGATCTAGGTTCCAGTCCATGTCTCACCACTCTCAGCTCTTGTACTCAACCAAATTCCTAACCAGGTCAATATTTCCCTGCAATTCAAACTTTAAACAATTCTCTTTATGAAAGCAGCATTGCTGTGCAGAGGACTCTTGGGATCCAAGTCCATAGCTCCCTGAAAAATCACAACACAAGTAGATAGGGTGGTAAAGGAGGCATACAGCATGCTTGCCTTCATCAGTTGGGGCAGAGAGGTTAAGAGTCAGGAAATCATGTTGCAGCTGTATAAAGCTTTGGTTAGGCCACATCTGGAGTACTATGTGCTGTTCTGGTCACCCCATATGGGATATGGATGGTTTGGAGAAGGTGTAGAAGAGGTTTACCAGGATACTGCCTGTATTAGAGAGTATTAGCTATAAAGAGAGGTTGGACAAACTTGGATTATTTTCTCTGGAGCATCAGAGGCTGAGGGAAGACCTGACAGAGGTTTATAAAATTATGAGGCATAGATAGGGTAGATAGAATCTTTTTCCCAGGGTGGAAATGTCAAATACTAGAGGGCATAGCTTTAAGGCGTGTGAGGGAAAGTTCAAAAGGAAATGGGCAAAGAATTTTTTTTTGTAACACAGAGAGTGGTGGGTTCCTGGAAAGCACTGCCAGGGGTGGTGGTGGAAGCAGATGTGATAGACACATTTAAGAAGCATTTAGACAGATGCACAGGCAGGGAATAGATGGATGTGGACCATGTGCAGGCAGATGGCATAAATTTACTTTAGGATCATGGTCAGCACAGACGTCATGTTCTGTGAAAAACGGCCTTTTGCAAGTCCATATAAATAGCATCCATAGACATGTCTCCAGTTCAGAAACCACTACAGGAACAATTATCACGTTTGTCAGACGTGACCTACTGGTACCTTCTGCAGCTTCGAACGTTGTTCCCTCTGTGGCTCCACCTCATACAACCACCATGTGGTTCTGATCTTCAACAAACCTGCACCCTTTTCACGCTCGACCTTCTTCAGGCCAACGGCAAACTAAAATGCCCACCAGTTCAAAGGACACATTTAAAAAAATAAACTATCTGAACGCAGCAAAAATTAGCAAACAAAACACAGTTGGAAGTGTCGCTGAAGTTGTTCTTAGGCCTGGAATACCCAGTTAACAATGGCAAACTTCCCAAGGTGCAACATGTATCTGTGGCAACCTGGAGACCTGAGCTAATGAGAGTGAGAAGCCTTGGCTGACAACACAAGTTGTAATTGGACCATTCCTTAAGCCAATCAACATCAACTTAAAGATTGGACCCAGGAGCTTTTCTTTCTTAAAAAAGGAAAATAAACAAAAGAAACTAATCTGCTTAGGAAGTTGAAGGATATTGTGCTCCAAACTATTTTTACTTGGATTCAGCTTCAATCCCTTGCATGTAGAGTAAATCAGTGTCTACTCAAAGTCCCTACAACACCAGTCAATCACTTGCATTTAACTCATTGGCATTGTTGGTAATTCCTCCAAGGCAGATAATAACTATGATCCAATTTACTCCAGAGCCCAAGATGGACCTGGGTCAGGGGCTAATTGCACTGGAGCACTTTTATTATTGAGAACTTACCAAGATTCACATTACATGACCATCACAGTGATCAGCGAAAAGACACTCTCCCCTGCAGTTCACGGCCAGCTCAGACATTGAAGTGGCTCACAGAAATAACATTATTAAATAATTTTATGTTTTTTGAGAATGCTTATTAGCAGTGCCCTTTTAAAGCTGGGTACATGCTGTGTGGACATATCTGTGTGTGTGCGTGAGATGAGATTGAAAGGCCTGGACAGAATGGACATGTAGATGATGTCTCCAGTAGTGGGGGAGTCTAGGACCAGAGGGCGCAGCCTCAGAATAGAAGAATGTCCCTTTAGAACTGGGGTGAGGAAGAATTTCTTTAGCCAGAGGGTGGTGAATCTGTAGAATTCATTGCCACAGACAGCTGTGGAGGTGTATTTAAAGCGGAGGTCGACAGGTTCTTGATTAGTAAGGGTGTCAAAGGCTATGGAGAGAAGGCAGGAGAATGGGGTTGAGAGGGAAAAATAAATCAGCCATGATCGAACGGCAGAGCAGACGCGATGGGCCGAATGGCCTAATTCTGCTCCTATGTCTTCTGGTCATATGGAGAGAGTGAGCTGCCTTGCTGAAACGCTGCAGTCCCTTTGGTGAAGGTGCTCCCAAGTGCTGTTGGGTAGAGAGTTCCAGGACTCAGATCAGTGACAAGGAAGTGTCAGCAATGTATTTCCAAGACAGGACAGTGTGCGACTTGGAGGGGAACCTGCAGGTGGTGGTGCTTTCCTGTGACTTCTGTTGTCCTTGTGCTTCTCGGTGGTGGATTTGTGGGTCTGCGAGATGCTGTCAGAGGAACCTGGTTGAGTACTGCAGTGCATTTGGTGGTAAGTGTGCACTGCAGCCATTTTGTGTAGGTGATGGAGGGAGTTCTGAATGGGTGCCAATCAAGCAAGCTACTTTGTCCTGGATGGTACTGAGCCCTCTGCTTGCTGCTGGAGATAAATCATCCAGGCAAGTGGGGAATGTTCTGTTGCACACCTGAAATGTGTCTTGTAGAGGTAGAAAGGCTCTGTGTGGATGATTCAGTGGGTGTATGTGATTGTGTGTGTGCGTGCGCGTGTGTGTGCATGTGTGTGTGTGTGTGTGTGTGTGTGTGTGTGTGTCTGTATTTGAGTGTGTTTGTGTTTATATCTGTGGGTGTCTGTATGTGTGTACTGGTCTGTATCTAAGAGTCTGTGCATCTACGTGCCTGTGTCTGTATCTAAAAGTTTATGTGTCTGTGTCAATGTGGAAGTGTCTGTCTATTTTTAAGTGTGCAAATGTGTGGGTGGATATCATTATCTGTCTGTGTGTGTGTGCATACATGTGTGTGTGTGTGTGTGTGTGTGTGTGTGTGTGTGTGTGTGTGTGTGTGTGTGCAGATTATCTGCCAGGTAAGCAAGCCTTTACCCGGAGCCAATACTCAGTCTGCAGTCCCTTATCTCCTTGCTGTGGGCCCGAACATACTTCAGGAAACACATCCTCAGCTTTAGTTATCAGCCGGGGATAGTGGAGGGGCAGGGAGAATGCAATGAAGTGAGTAGCCGTCACTCCCTGAGTGCCAGTGTGGCCTCATGTGGAGGTTCTGTTGCAGCATCTCCCTGCCCCTGCCCCTGCCCACCAGGAGGCCAACAGCACTGAGGGACAGCTGCACCTCTGGAAGTAGCTGTGCAGCCAAGCTGAGCAGCGATGTCGTATCCATTGTGCAAGAGCCTTCCCCTCCTCTGATGCTCCCACACAGACTGCTGACGCACGGGGTGCCTGGGAAGGGGATCCTCGGCTTGTGGTCTGAGTGTGTCTCCCTCGTATTACCTGTCGGTGTGAGCCAACACCTGCAGATGCAATGCAGAGAGTCTTTGGCCTGGGTCAGCCCTTGCACAAACGTCCTTCACCAATCACACCGGGCTGAAACTGTCTACTCTCAGTTCAGACTTTATTTTTATTTATTCATTTTTTGGGACCTGAGTGTCAATAGCAGGACCAACATTTATCCCTAACTGCCCCTTGAGAAAGTGGTGGTGAGATGTTTCCTCGAACCGCTGCAGTCCTTCTGGTGAAGGTGCTCCCACAGTGCTGTTCGGGAGGGAGTTCCAGGAGTCATACCTGCAAATCAAGATGGTGTGTGATGGAGGGGAACCCACAGGTGGCGTGTTTCCACCTGTCTTCTGCCCTTGTTCTTCTTGGTAATAGAGGTTACAGATTTGGGAGGTGATGTTGGAATCACCCGGTTGAGCAAATGCAGTGGGTTTTATAACGGTAAACACTATGGTCGTGATGCAGTGGGAAGGGGGAGCGAATGAATATTTAGAGTGGTGGATGAGGTCCCAATCAAATGAGTTGTTTTGTCCTGGATGGTGTTGAGCTCCTTGTGAGTTGTTGGATCCGCACTCACCCAAGCATGTGGAGAGTGTTCTGTCACACTCCTGACTTATGCAATGCAGATAGTGAAAAGGCTTTGGGGTGTCAGGAGGTGAGTCACTTACCGCAGTAAGCCCAGCCTCTGACCTGCTCTTGTAGCCATGGTATTTATGTGGCTGGTCCAGATGAATTTCCACTCAATGACTGAGAGGGAATTTGGAGAGGGTGATGAACTGATGGAAACATGAATGAATCTCTGTATGGTCCATGAACCCATGAACATTACCTCGTTATTCCATTTTTGCACTATTTATTTATTTTTGTAACCTATAGTAGTTTTATGTCTTTGCACTGTACTGCTGCCACAAAACAACACATTTCACGTCATCTAGTCAGTGATAATAAATCTGATTCTGATTCTGATTCTGAATCAAAAACTTCTAGTTATAAAGTGCTTCACTGGCATACAGTGCTTTGTGAATGTTAAATGTGTCGTGACATGTGCCACAAAAAGACATCTTTCTTTTCAATCTGTGTCCTTCATTTGATTGCTTAGTGATCACTAGAATCTGCTTTCCTCTCACCTCTGATTAACTCTGATCTGAGAAAGATCTCTCTGCACAATACCTTCACTCACTTAAGTTGTCACTGGAGTGAATTTTAAATGCGATTAGTCTGATGAGGTTTAAAATGCGATGAAATATTTTTTCTCTTTGATGTTGGCAGTGATGTCTCGTGTGCTGTGGATTGTCTGAAATCTGTTGGCACTGAGTTCATTGAGCAAAAGGACACCTCAAAGCACTTCACAGCCATTGAAACATTTCCTAAGGTGTAGTCACTATTCGAATGAACTGTTTCAACCTGTGTGCTTTTGGTGATGTCTCTTTATCTGTTCAGAGGAGGTGGGTGGGGGTGAGCTTCTTCGGTTCACATTTATCACCCATCTCTGACCACCCCTGAACTGAGGGGTTTGCTAAACCGTTTCAGTGGGTACTTTAAGAGCTGACCGCATTGGTGTGGGTCAGGGGTCACACATTGGCTGGAGCGCGTAAGGACAGCAGATTTCCTTCCCTGAAGAAATCTGGCACTTGTTTCACAGCCTTGTAGTTTCATGGCAGACATTATTTGTCTGTTTTTTAGTTCCAGATTTAACTGAGTGTTAAGTGCTTCCTGGGGCCCAGTGACATTTGACCTTGCATCACCAGGTCATTACTTCAGGGATCCTGATCAGTGATCCAGTAACGTAACCCCCGGGGTCCAGACATGCAGTGACCCCTGTTGCTCATTGTACATCTGAGGCAGAGATATTTATTTACAATGAAAGGGATGTGAGGAGGTAGAATTGGGTCACAGATTGGCTGTGATGCCAGCTCCATCGCGGGTACAGCTCTCCCCACCATCTGGGGCATCTACAAGAGGCCATGTCTCAGGAAGGCGACATCCATCATCAGGGACCCCCACCATCCGGGCCGTGCCCTCTTCTCGATGCTGCCATCGGGCAGGAGGTACAGGAGCCTGAAGATGCACACCTCAAGGTTCAACAACAGCTTCTTCCCCACTGCCATCAGGTTTTTGAACCCACCTGGAAAACCCCAACACTACCTCGGACTATATTTCTTTTTTCTCCCTCAACTTGCACCAAAGACGTTATGTTTATTTTGTCGTGTAAGTTACGTATGATTTACTTTAGTTCAAGTTTATGTTAACTTATGTTTTTCATGTGTGTAACATACTGTGCTGCTGCTGGAAAAAGCTAATTTTCATGGCATTTATACCCTAGGTGTGTGTGCCCATGACAGTAAACTTGAACTTGACCTGACTGGATGGTGGAACAGGCTCGAGGGGCTGAACGGAGCTGAAGGTGGAAGCCAGAGAGTGGTAAACCATTCCAACGACACAAGACATTTGCAAAGCACCGACACACAATTTAATACAGTCAAGAACATCTTTTTTATTCAATCAGTTAAACAAGTGTTGCTCTATAAAATTGTTTTATTATGGAGAAAGAAATTGTAATTAAACATGCATTAGACCATAGATATAGGCGTGCACAGGGGTTTCTGGGAGAGCACACGTCTAGCAGTTTGCTCTATTAGGGAAATGTTGGTTATGAGGACAATTTGTTTAGAAGCCCCAATATCCTTTTTTTTTAATTTTTGTACTTTTGATGTCCTCTCTCTTCCCCTCCATGGGTATCCATGACCAATAGCCACTTGTAGGTAGGGAGGGTGGGTTGGCATACGTTGGATTCTCCTCTCCTCCCTGACTCTTGTGCCCACTCTCTTCCTCACTGACCCATCAGTGAATCCCATACATGGTGTCCACCCCACAACGTGAAGGGGGGTGGGGGGAAGGGGCAGGGACAGGGAGGCCAGTTGAAGCAAACACCAACACTAGGACCAGATTTGGGTGCAGAGCTGTTGATTGCATCCCATTCCTCTTGCTCCCTATCCCTCCAGCCATCCAGACATTCCCCCCTCCTCTGGCCCAGCAGCCCCTGTAGAACTGGCCCAGGTCTGGTCTAGCCTGACCACAGGCATGAGAGCATACCAGCCACAGAACCCGCCTAACGTCTGACGCTGGGTCTGGGGATGTCTCGAGCACTGTGCTCTGGGAGGGGCGGTCTGCATTCTGCACTCTAGGTCACACAGCCCAGCTAAATGATCGCACCACCTGGAGGGAGATAGCAGTTTGCCGGCTGCTTGAACTCCCTGAGTGTGATGTGAGAAGTGTTCATTAAAAGGGAGGTCTGCCAGTTCACAGGCCCCTGGAGCTGTGTGAGGCAACCCTCAGTGGAGTGGGCTCCCTGCCACATCTGTGGTAACTAGGCACAGAAGGCTCGGTGGGAGCGAAGTCCCCGTAGATGCCAACGTGATCTGCCCGTGGCAGAAACCCTCCAACAACCAAACTGAGAGGTGGTCACATTTAACCCCCAGTTGCTCTCCTTGGCCTCCTGCTCCCTCCAACCTAACCCCTGGTCTCCCAACTCCCACTGTAAATCCAGGGCTAACCACTCCATGGGTGAGGCACACTGGGCTGGCTACAGTAGCTGGCATGCTTGCCCCTGGCTGCACTGTCTGGAAGCCTCAGCTGAAGGTGCTAACCCTTTTGCCACAAAACAACCCCTCCCCACATCCCCACTCACAACCCTCCAAACACAACTCCCCCTCAACACAGACAGTCAGCCTCTGAACACCACACTCACTGTGAAGCCAACCAAAGGCATTGTGTTTATTCTGGTCTGTAACTAACACCAAGGTGCTGAAATCCTCCAATAATTGCATAGTCGTAGTTCAGATTAAGGCTTAATTACAGGAATAGATTCAACTTCAACTAACGTTCTAGACTCTCTCCCCCTTTTAAGTCTCACCTGCCACACTCTTCGAGGATTTAGAATACTTCAAATAAAAACACCTCATTGGTTGTTAGCAATGAGTAGGTGTGGGAGCAGTAGCCGAGCCTTGTCTCCATCCCAACCCTGTTTCATTGACTTTGTATCAAAAGGGGAGAGCTGCCAATCCTCTTGCGCCTGTTTAGCCCCACTGATCAAAGACAATTTTCTGTCCCAATCCAGGCACCTTTCGGATCATAATATTCACAAACAACCCCTGCTCAATATGATTTTGAATGTGTGACTTGGAAGACATGCCTGTTTATTCCTCCAAGACCTAATCCTTTCACTGTGCCATTACACCCTCCATGTTGCTGTGTGGAGTGAAAGATTCTCACACACTTCATGACCCCAGGACAATCAAAAATGTGTATCAGCCAGTCATTGCTGTAATACAGGGAACGAAACAGTCAACTTATGCACAGTAAGCTCCTACAAACAGCAAGGGGATTGATTGTGGATAAATATTGGCCAGGATACCAGGGAGAACTCCCTTGCTTTTTTTGGAAGGAATGTTTTACAGTTATCTGTGAGGGCAAATGGGGCTTCAGTTTAACATCTCGTCTAGAAGCCAGTGCCTCTGACAGTGTTGCCCTCCCTCAGTACTGCACCGGGGTGTCGACCTAGATTTTTATGCTCAAGTCTGGGCAGTGAGAATTGAACCCACAACGTTATGATAAAAGTGGCAGTGATCCCAGCTTAGCCAAAGCTGGCATAAGAGTCTTTTATACATTTGGGAAAGATGGAAGGGGTAGGAAATTGAGTTCCCAACTTTGGCCTTGTGGATAGGGGTTTGATTCACAAGGAAAAGTGAAGCCCAGAAGGTTTCTCTCTCATTCTCCTGGCGAGGATGTAAAGGAGGTGGGATATCCACCAGGGTTGGAGCATGGAGTGGGAGACCGTGACGTTGGGGAAAGGACTTAAGAAGTGAAGCCATACCCACAAGAGGCAACCATCTGATACCTTGAGTGGATGGGATGAAACTTCTCCTCACTTAATGCCACAGTGAAATGATTAAGCAGGCCCCGTCTCCAACTCCCAATTCAAGAAGCACCCTGCGTTGCCAACCAGATGCCTAATGCCTCACCCAACAATCCTCAGTATCTGTAGCTGGGGTGGGAATGGGAGGAGGCAGTGGGGGGAGCTCGATGGGGGCCTCGTACCCCTTTTACACAATCAAATCAAGCAGCAGAGATGCACTATCCTCTGCCTGACACCTCCCACCCTCTTTCATCCTTAAGCACGCCAATAAACATGGTAGTAAGGACTAGTTTTTCCCTTGCTCGGATTTTTTTTCTCTTAAAACATTTTTTTTGAACATTACAATTTTTTTAAAATTATGTAGCTGTTTGATGGATAAGCTGAAGAGATCGGCATGGATACCATGTGAGGTTAAGACAATGAGATAACATATGATTACTGCATTCTGTCACATCACAGAAACCCATAGATTAACATATATGATACTGAACTCCATTGCCATGGAAAGCGATTAAACAGGGAACACCAAACTTCATTAGTACTACACTGTATATCTCAGCCTAGAGAGAGAGACATGTTCCAAAAGGAATAATAAAAGATAAACAATAGTGAATTTCTTTTTTTCCTACAGTGAGAGTCCATAACAATTAATTGTTTCATTACCTATATACTGTAATCATAGAATTGAATGTACTTTATATCGTAAAAAGCACCATTTTATTTATAATTATCTGTTTTTTTTAATTCTCTCCTTCAGCCCTCCCCAAGGGGTACAGATTCATTCATAATAAAAAAATAAAAACACAAAAGAAAATAAGGAGAATTACATTAGCTCCCCACACTTATAAAGGCTGGGAAAGAATCGCTCCTTTTCTGTTTAGAGTCCCAAGGAGCAAGGACTTTTAAAAAAAAGGCAGACCTTTTTAAAAAAAAATAGAAAAAAAATTTCTCTTTTTTTCAACAATCTCTAACATACAAACTATCCAATGCATTGCACTTGGTTTCAATCGAGAACTGTTATTTTTTTTCCCTTTGACAAAATACTTGTCAAATCTCCGTCACAAATAAAAAGCAGGCTGGCCTTCATAAGTTTTCCTTTTTAGATTGCTTTTTTTTAAATTTAACAAAAAAAAGGTTTTGCGCAATCACCCTAGTGCTGAAGCAGTGGGTTTGTTGTTTACTGAATGAAATGGAGGTGTACAGATGGAACCAGATGGGAAACCAATGGACAGCCAATGTTATCCCAGAACTGACATAATTTGAGGGCACTTTTCCTTATAAACTGAAATCATCTCTATTGATACATTCGAGGCAGTACACCCTAGTTCACTGAAATCACTTCTAATGTGATGTTTGAGGGTACATTCTCTGACTGAAGGCAAATCTCATTTGGGTACCAATATATGCCTTGCAGAGAAGAATCCCCATAGAATATGGTGCTATTGGAACCCATTGCATCCAATCATCCTGGGATAACGGCTTTTCTACGGTTTTGTGTGGATGCCTACTGAACAGATTATCATGTAATGTAGGTTTCTCCAGTAGGTTTCCTACCTAGTTTACACATCATTCCCTCTTTGTGTATCTACTGAGTCAAGAACAGTTTTCTGTCACCAGGCATTGTTCCTCTTTAAGCAGCTGGTTTTTTTTCTGTTTTTTTCAATTTTTTTTTGTGTGTGAGAGATTGCTATGGTGAAAGTGGCTAATATAGTGTGAGGCAAAGACTGTAATAACCACTGAGAAATGTATAGATGTTCCAGCATTGTGCACTCAACCAATCAACCCTCAGGGTAGTCTTGGAAGTTGTCTACCTCACCCAAGACATCTCCAGTTCGCAGCTGGGAAAAAATTAATGGGGGCCTTTAGACAAATGGTGATTTTTTTTGGAAGATTTTTATGTGGATGGGTTCAATAAACAAGGCTCTTTGATTGACAACCATTCATCCACTGAGGCAAGAAAGAGTCTGTCCCAGTTGGTGAAAGGTGGACATGTAGGTGGACAAATTCCAGGTGTGGGGAAGCAGGATGCTCCGGGAAAGAGTCCAGCCATCTGGAATTTCCTGGCTATTCAGACAAAGCATTGCTTGCCTGAAAGATCGTGAAACACTGAGCCTCAAAAAGCAGCCACGGCCATACCTATTTCCTTCCTAAAACACCAGCCTCAGAGGTTGAGTGAAACCTCCTGGGACAAATAGGAAGAGGCCAAAGTCTTTCTGCAGGAAACTGGGAGACCAGTGACCCTCCCAGCACCCAGTTTCAGCATGAAGGTGGTTCCACGTCAGCCACGCTCTGTGTCAGAGCTAGCAGGAGCGGAAGGGAAACCCCAGAAATTAAAACAAGGGTGACTGCACTTCAAGAGGTCTTCATGTGGTGCAAGGTGTTTTGGGACGTCCCAAAAGGCAAGTGAAAGTTCTGCATAATCATAATGAAAAGAAATAATGGGATTTATTAGCAATCTCACTTATGGCCTCTCTTCCCACCTCTGGGTGACTGGACATGAGTTGTCGGTTTGGACATAAAACCGTTTATTGAAAAAAATAAGCTGAAAAGCATCCTCAAAATTTTCCCCTCAAGGGCAGCAATATGATTGGATGACTGCTCCCTGTCAACCTGACCCTGGACAATTATGGTTTAAACAGGAAATACACAAGTTTCTCAGGGCAGAGGTCTTCTCACTGCCAGTGAGCCAGAGCCCCCAGCCAATTGTCACAGGTCAACCATGAAAGTCCCTGTGAAACATTCCAATCCAACCCCCTCTGGCACCTCATTTAATTTGTGTTCCCCTTGTAGGTTGCCAAAGCTTTACACTAATAACCGGGCATACAATATTAACTCATTAGTCTTCAGGGCATTTTTCAGGGTATGATGGGGGGATGGAAACAATGAGGAGGCATTTGGTCACATGTGACAGAAGTCCATCTCACCCACTGCCATCTCCACTCCTACTCAATGGAGTGGACTCTTGCTTTGAGATTCCTTGTTGTCTGGACCACTTTAGCTGACTGAATGGAGAGGTAACTGTGGGGTGGTGTAGGCTGGCATCGTTGGCTAAACTTTGGCCAATTTGTCAGTCGGCATTACAGTCTTTTATCTGAGTTGCATGGAGAGACATTATCCCTTTTGTCCGTCTTTGCACATAGTATCCCAAAGGTTTCACAAACTTAAGTAAGCACAACATCCGATCTGCAATCGCTTCGAAGCTTCCCTGGCAAGGGGGTGAGAGCTACTATTAGCTAGGAGTGAGAGTGGACATTTAATTGGATGGGGAAGATTCTCCTTTCCCAGAGCAGAACTTGGCAGTTGGGAGGCTGGAGGAGTGTCCAGGGGCAGGGAGGGAGTGTGGAGGGGCTCTTCAATGGTCAGACAGCCTGATGGGTTTTGCTGCTTCCATGTTGCAGTAGGGAAAAGAGACAAGGCTTTGCCAGTCACTGCAACCCATTCCCAACCCAGCTCCTCAGCAGTCTTGGAACGTGGTGGGAGGGGGAGGGGGGGAGCGGGGAAATCTGGACGTGGCAATCCCAAGGGGGAATGAGAACTGCAGGAGCCGAGATCGACCTCTGTTTCTCCACTCCTCTCTGCCCAATTCTAACAGGGACCTTCTGTTCATCCGTCCTGTGGACTCTTCAAGGGGGGGCGGTGGGGGGTGATGTGCTGTCAGCTGGTGGACGAGCTGAGGACCGTCTGACGGCAGGGCGGGAGTGGGTTAGTGATAATGCCCACACCTCTTGGAAGGAGGAAATGACTGGATCGCACTAGGCTGCAGTATTTCTCTCAATTCTTCTCAAGGCCACCTGAGCTCGCAGCCAATCTGGGCAGGAGGCACAGATCCAGGGGTAGGGAGTGGGTTGATGGGGGCAGTCACTGGACTGTGGGCCAAAGGGATTCTGAAAGTGTCACCAAACCTCGCAAGAAGTAGACTGAGCGTCCCACACTGCAGCCTAGCGACCTTGCAGAGAGCTCATGGCCAGCTCACAGGTCAGAGCCCAAGACATTGCCTTCCTTTCCCTGCTGCCCTCACCATCAGTTAGGAGCAAAAAGGTATGAGGGAAGGAGGGAGGGAGTGGACGGGGGCACTGAGGGGTGGGAGCCCTTGTCAAATCACATGGTTTTCCTACCGGCACTTTAAAGGTAGGAGCCGGCCTGAGGAAAGAACAGAAAGAAAACAAAAGGGGACACTGTCTCTTTAATTGTTGAGGGTGAGCTTTTGCACTGCTGTGCTTAATATGAACCAGAATAACGGCCGCTTGGCCTGAAACAGGTAGCCTCTGCGTTTGTTAAATCTGCAAGAATTTTAACCAGATTTTTTTTTCTTTTTTTTTAAGCGATAAACCAGAAAGCAAAGCCAAAACTATCACTACCCAGAATGCAAGCAGGAAAAAATCCCTAACAGTGATGATTCTTGTGTCTTTACAAAGCCTATCTAGTTCAGATGCAGTGTTATATCTAGAAATGCTTTTGTTTCTCTTTTTTGAACTTGAGAGATGCTCATCTCACTAACTGACCTGTACCATTTCCATCCATTTCCATCTCCTTGGCATCAACGCCAAGTACATTGTCCCAGCTTCCTGATCCCAAGCCCCGAACAAAAAGCTCAAAGCCGCTTGCAACACTGAATTAGACTGTGGTTACTGTGGAGTTACCGTGTCTGGTTACTGAGTTGTTGGGTCACTCAATGACTGTCAGTAACACTGATTCCACTCACATGGTTAGGATTAGATAAATTTGAGGTCAGGATATCAGAATTAGGGCATACCTAAGGAACACTCCTGTGCTGAGATTCCTTTCGTTGTGTTTGCTGTTTGTGAACTATCTCCTACTTTGTTACCATAGTAACCTGACGAATAACTGTGAGTGAACTGGCCCAGCAAACACACTGGTTGTATTTTCTCAAGCAGGTTCAATCTCGCGGCAACTTTAATTAGCTGATGTCATTTGGAGAGGGAACTGTAAACTGGAATTATCGGTCCCCGGTGATTTCATCGACCCATAACTCTCAGCAAGACATCCCTATAAGACCTGATCGAAGTTTATAAGACTATGAGAGGCATAGATAGGGTAGACATTCAGAATCTTTTCCCCAGAATAGAAATGTCAAATACTAGAGGGCATAGCTTTAAGGTGAGAGGGGGAAAGTTTATAGGAGATGTGCGGGGCAATTATTTACACAGAGTGGTGGGTGCCTGGAACGCTGCCAGGGGTGGTGGTGGAGGCAGATATGATAGTGGTATTTAAGGTGAAGGGAGTGGAGGGATGTGGATCATGTACGGGCAGAAGATAGTTAGTTTAATTCGGCATCATGTTCAGCACAGACATGGTGGGCCGAAGGGCCTGTTTCTGTGCTGTATTCTATACAGGCTCTATGTGGAACCACAAAGTCATCCGTGTGAGTGAGGAAGGACTGTCTGTATTATAGTCAGGTGGTCACAGGGGACAATAATGTCACCATTGGGTCTCTAACCTCCCTTTAACTTTTCTGGACAGGTTGTGATTCATTCTGATAAGAGTGAACCAATCAGAGCCACCCCAGCAAATTGAGCGTCCAAACTCTTTCTCGGTTGACCAAGTTTGAGCCCAGTTACTGTCCTGCATCCGATGACCAGCCCAAGTCATGGAATGGTATTCAAGGAGCTCATTCAGCCCATCGGACCCATGCCTGTTCTTTGGCAGAGCCCTCCAAGTGGGTGCTCAGCTCGGCATACTTTTCTCCCTCAAGATTTTATCCATTTCCTTCTCAGATCTCTCTCCTCCATCCTTCCGAGCAGAGCTTCCAGGTCACAGCAACCCTGTGTGGAATAACGGTGAAAAAGAGTGGGGGAGAGCAGGGATGGGGGTTTGGCAGGGAGGGGGAGGGAGGGACTTGGAAGGAAGAGTGGGCTGCGAGTACAATGTGGGGATTGAAGGGATGATGTGAGAGCAAGTGGGTGGAAGGAGTGGAGGCATGGGAAGGGGCGAGGGGAGAGGCGTGGGGGTGCAAGGAATGAAGAGTGTGCCAGCTACGTAGGGTGGGATTATAAGGGAATGGAAGGAGGGCAGAGTTGGAGCAGTCTCTGGGAGGAGAGAGAAGGTGTGTGGGGGTGGGGGAGGATGGATGTGCCTGGAGTGGGTGCAGGAACGGGTTGGAGCACAGAGGGGCGGTGGGGGGGGGGGGGGGCAGGCTGGGGAGGGCAGGGTAAGACCCTGCGAATAATGAATGCAAACAAGTCTGTGGTGGAATCCCGTGTTACATCACTATGACCTTCGACCAATTACAATTCAGTGTGCAAATGAACCAACTACGTAACGTCGTTAGTGAATGAACTAACGCATTGGGAGCACTGCCCAGTATTGGTGAAGAGCCTCACCAAAGCATACGGCTGACATCTCCCCCACTCCCTCTGTTCCATGCACCCCTGCCTCCCCATTTTCTGCCAGATAGTTCAGTTCTGCCATCTGGATCCAGATCAGAAGGGTGTGGGAATGGGCTGAGATGTCTCCAACCTCTGGATTGTGGACTATGCCAAGCTATGATGGCACAAGAGCTGTGTTGATGAGCATCTCTCCTTTCACATATTGTAATGTGTACAGTTACCCAGTAATTGTGGACTTGCTGATTAGGCTTTACATTTGGTGGAAGTATCATTTACACCTTAAGGACAAGAAAGTCATTGGACAATGCTGAAACGATCACCTATCTGTGTGTTCAGTTGGATCCCATCCTGTGGCCCGTCTCCATGTAACATGTTAATTGTTCTCCAACCTATTCGTTCTTCATGCACTCACCCCCCCCCCCTAACATTTTAGCCATCTAGCCCTGCCCCCACCTCAGTACAGGCAGACGCCCAAAGGTAGGGGGAGGGCTGCTGGACTCTGCAGTGGTGGCAAGGGCAATGTTGGCACTCGGTCAACGAGTGGAGCCCTCGCTGTAGCTAACGAGGCACAAAGTGGACTTGGGCGGTCTGGCCCGGTCGCAAGCATCCGACTTTGGAGAGGCAGCGGTCACAACACAGCGGGCGTTGAGATCGAGACCTCAGGCCAGTGATGGAAACAGTGGGAGGGGGTATCTCGGAGGACCAGACATCAGCGTGAGGTCAGAGGCTGCTGGTTCTCTCTCACCCCTCCACAGCACAGTGTGGGGAAAACAATATCCAGATCACTTTCATTAATGGCCAAGACTGTCCGATGTAGAATAGGGTTTGAGAGGCTGTAGCACATTTTGGTGGGGTAAGTGAGGGTGGAATAACTAGTTGGGTTTATTCTTCTATAGTTTATATATATTTATAAATATTTGAATACATTTATGCAGCCTTTAATGCATTTTACGTGTAGTCAACAAGAGGCACTTAAAAAGATAATATCGCATTTGCATTGTAGGTTGTAGTGTTATTTCTTTAAAAAAAAGGTTAATTCTGGGTTTGATCATGTACCATCTTTCTGGTGCACTATAAGTCCATTGTAACCTTCACTCTTTGCTCTTAATACTGGTTAAACAGGTTAAAATCACAGTCCTTATTAAATGCAAACAAGTGATGCTCCCACCAAACTCAAAGCCACATTACACTGCAAAATGTGTGATGGCGTTAGATGCCAATCTGAGTGGACAAATTGATTCCTATGGCTGGAGATATCATTCTGAACTGTTTTTTTTTCTCTTCCTTGAACGTGTGAGTTGTCCCAGACGGTTGGTGGTTTTGTTTACAGTTCCCAGTGTTCAGCGATGATAGAATATCCCTCCCGCCCTCTCTCTCTCTCTCTCTCTCTCTCTCTCTCTCCCTCTCTCTCTCTCTCTCTCTCTCTCTCTCTCTCTCTGCCAATTTTACTTGTGTCAAGGAAGGTATCAGGTGGTCTTGTCGCTGGCCAATGGGAAAAGACTTGAACCTATCAGAGGAACCAAGACTGTGGAGACAAGGAAAACAAGACACAGGTCATTAATAGGATAAAACACAGACTTGGTGCATGGCAATTTATCCAACGAGAACTCTTCTGAATTCCTTAAGACTTTCTTTCCTTGACTTTTTGGGCACATTGTAGTGATCTCTGTCAATGCTAGAACTTTACCACTTGCCATTCCAGGGACTCAGATAGAAATCTCCCAGATCAGGTACACCACAGATAAGATGCTACATCAAGTTCCCTCTGCAATGTCCTTGAACTCAAAAGCTTGCCCATTGTTGAAGAGTGGAACATTACCTGATCTCCTAACCATTCTGTGCCATTTCTGGATAAAAATGGAACCTTCAAAATAATATTTGGACTCCGAATCTGAACTGGATGTTGACTGTCATTTCACAAGCACAGGGAGACACACAAAACACATGTTGATGCTTGTTGTAAAGTTTCATCTGATTCATTGGGGAGGGAGTATGCCATCCTTACCTGGTTTGGTCAATAGGGTCACAGAGTCACAGAAACGCCTTTCAGCCCATCGAACCTGCACCAACCATCAACCACCCATTTACACCAATCCCATCTTATTCTCCCCACACTCCCATCAACTCCCCCCCAGATTCTACCCCTCACCCACACACTGGGGGCAATTCACAGTGGCTAATTAACCCACCGACCTGCACGTCTTTGGGATGTGGGAGGGAACTAGAGCACCCGGGGAAACCCACGCAGTCACAGGGAGAACGTGCAAACTCCACACAGACAGCACCCGAGGTCAGGATTGAACCCGGGTTGCTGACCCCGTGAGCCAGCAGCTCCACCACCGTGCCCTTTATGTGACACAGTCTCTTTTCTTCTCTTCACTATCTTGTACATATAATTTATGCCTAAGTTACGTTCTGTGTTGTCTGTGCTGCTGCTGCAAGTTTTTCACTGTACCCGTACCTCACCGTACTTGTGCACATGACAATAAACCCGACTTGACTCCAGACTCTCGTCAATGTGGTTAGTTTGGGAAAGGCCCAGCAAAGATATTTATCATAAATGTTACGATAAAATGGAAAATAAGGATTCCAACAGCAATGTCGGGTGCCTACACCAGAGGGATTGCAGTGGATCAGGAGGTAGCCTCTGTGTCACCTTCTGGGGGGGCAATTAGAATGGCCATTAAACACTGGCTCTGTTATGGGACCCCAGAAATAAAAGAAAAATATAGCCTTTGGAATAGCTTAAGAGTAAATTAGCAGAGAACATAAAAAGGCTTCATTGATAGGTGAAGAGAAAAAAAATCATTGAAGACAAATGTAGCTCCCATACAGTCAGAATCAGAGGGATTTATAACAGGAAGACAGAAATGTCAGACCAATTAACTTCATACTTTGGTTCTTTTTCACTTTGGATCTGGTGAGAGGGAGGAACTAAACGAAATCAGTATTAGTAGGGAGATGATGTTCGGGAAATTGAAAAGACTAAAGGTCAATAAATCCCCAAGTATCGATAGTCTGCATCCCAGGGTACTGAAGGAATCCCAGTAAAGTGGATGCATTGGTGGCCATCTTACAACATTATTTAGACTCTGGAACCGTTCCAACAGATTGGAGAGTAGCTAATGACACATGAATGATAGAAAAATAGGGGGCTATGTGGGAGGGAAGGGTTAGATAGATCTTAGAGCAGGATAAAATGTCAGCACAACATTGTGGGCCGAAAGGCCTGTACTGTGCTGGAATGTTCTATGTTCTATGTTCTAATGTAGCCCCAGTATCTGAAAAAGGAGGTGGAGACAAAGCAGGGAACTATAGACCACTCGGCCTGACATCAGTGATGGGGAAAATGCAAGAGTCCATTGTCAAACATCTCATAGCAGAGCACCTGTGACAGGATGGGACAAAGTCAACAGGGATCCGTGAAAGTGAAATCATGCTTGACAAATCTGCCGGAACTTTTTGAGGATGCAGCTGGCAGAATAGATGAAGGAGAACCAATTGATGTGGTGTATTTGGACTTGCAGAACGCTTTTGTTCGGAGATTAGCAGAATTAACACGCATGGGATTGGGGGTAAGGTGCTGATGTGGATGGTTGACAAGAGGCAAAGAGTAGGAATAAGCGGGTCTTTTTCCAAGTGACAGGCAGTGTCTAGTGGAGTAACAAGAATCAGGGTTATCTGATGCAATGTGCCTGTGATGCTGCTGCAGTCAGTTTTTCATTGCTCCTGTGCACACACGGATGCGCATATGGCAATCAACTCAACTTTGACTTTGGGGCCCCAGCCATTCACGGTGGTATATTATTGATGGGACTGTGAGAATTAAATGCAATTTCTCCAGGTTTGCAGATGACACAAAGCTGGGTGGGCTGTGAGAAGCACGTAGAGAGGCTCCAGTGTGAATTGGACAGGTCGGGGGAGTGTGCAAAGACATGGCAGATTCAGTGCAATATGGTAAATATAAGGTTATCCACCTTGGTTGCAATAACAGGACAGCAGAGTATTAACAGATTGGTGATGGATTGGGAAAGGGGCAAATGAATGAGACTGGGGTGACCCTGTGCACCCAGCGGACTGGACCAGCAGGCACTGAAGAAGGCAGATGGTGTGCTGGGCTTTATGGTGAGAGATTCGAGCATAGGAGAAGGGATATCTAGATGCAGATACACATTGGTGAGACCACACCTTGGGTATTGTGTGCAGTTCCAGTCTCCCTACCTGAGGAAGGATGTTCTTACAGTGGAGGAAGCTCAGCAAAGGTTCACGAGAATGGTCCCTGAGATGGCAGGATTGATGAATGAGGAGACATTGGATCAGTTATGTCCACTGGAGTTTAGAAGGTTGAGAAGGAAACTCATAGTAACCCATAAAATTCTACCAGGAGTGGACAAATTAGGCACAGGAAGGATGCTCCTGGTGGCTGGGGAGTCCAGGTTCAGGGGTCATGGTGTAAGGATGGGGGGGGTTAGCCAGTTCAGACTGAGCTGAGGAGAAACTTCTTCTCCCACAGAGAGGTGAGCCTGTGGAGTTCTCTCCCACAAAAACCAGTTGAAGCCCAGTCATTAACTATATTCAGGGAAACGGTAGGGCTGGAGGAAGCAAGAGATATGGGGAGAAGTGGGAAGAGGCCACTGAATTTGGACGATCATTCAGAGGTCTGTGGAGGCTAGATTATTGCAAGGTATTTGAAGGAGATAGATAATCCTTTGAAAAATTGGGTAATTGAGGGTTTGGGGGGACTGAGTAAGAGAAGGGCACGTTGAGTTGTGGGACAAGCTTGAGGCACCAAGTGGTTTACTCCTGCTGCAATTTCCCTTTGTGCATTTTTGTGTTTTCAACTTTGTGTCCCTAAATTATCACACAGAGAGTTCCACATCTTGAGGTATCTCTTTCAGAGGGGATGGTCCTTCAGCAGAATAAATGAAGTGAAAATCAAAGTCAGACTTTCTCCCAGTAAACTAGGGGGGAAGCACAAGCTCTTGAATTGGCAACGAAACATGAGCTTCAAGGGATACACAGAGTTAACAAAACCCCATCATTGCACTTTTTGTTAACCTTTGCTAGTATATCATTGCAATGCTTAAAAATAATTGCATCTGGGATTGGAATCTGACATCAATGTTATAAAATTATAGTTTGAAGTATTTGCTAAAGGTGGATCTAATGTGTTCCTAATTTGTCAGAATACTGCCCTGTGGCTGCTGCAATTAATCAGACTGCCACCGGGGGTCGGTATTTCTCCACTCTAAGGACAAAGAACGCAATGGATCTTTGCCCCACTCTCAGTGCACGGTTCCAAAGGCGGAGGTTTATGGCCCATTGCTCAAGCCTGTGGTGCAGTTTTACATCCATACAGTTTGCTCCATTTAAAGACAACATAAGAAGCTCCAGATACTTACGAATAACCAACTGGTTAATTTGGAGTAGTGTGCTTTTAGGTTTACATTAACATTTTAATGAATACAATTCAGCAGAAGTATAATAGGAGTATAATGTACCCCACTATACTGAATGTCCATCTATCAATCTAGTCTCTCCAACCCTCTCTATCTAATCTCTCTCTTCCTCTCCATGTAACCACTCTATAACCCTGCATCTAAACTTTCTGACGATCCACCACGGGCACAACCCTCCCCACCATCGAGGACATCTTCAAGAGGGGTGCCTCAAGAAGGCAGCATCCATCACTAAGGACCCTCACCATCCGGGACATGCCCTCTTCTCGTTACTACCATCAGGGAGGAGGTACAGGAGCCTGAAGACCAACATTCAATGATTCGAGAACAGCTTCTTCCCCTCTGCCATCAGATTTCCGAATGGTCCATGAACCCATGAACACTGCCCCATTATTCCTTTTTTTTATTTGCACCATGTATTTATTTTTGTAATTTATAGTAATTTTGTCTTTGCAACGTACTGCTGCCACAAAATAACAAACTTCTCGTCTTTTGTCAGTGATAATAAATCTGATCCTGATTCTAACTGCTCCACACTTTCACTTCATTTCTCTCCTTCTGTCCATCTGTCTGAACTTCTCATCTCTCTTGTCTCTACCAACTTAATATTTATCCCATTTTGACTCTCACTCTGCAGCTCCATCTCTATACATCAATCGCTTTCTCCCTCCTCTCCTTGAGAAAGCCTTGAATTACAACATTTTGGGTAAACAGTTGGAGAAGGAAATCATTAATGGATGCAGGTGAAAAGGGGAGGGAAGTAGGATTAGAGCAAATTATTCTGAAATGGATTTAGTCTTTGCGGTTTCTTCGCCAAAAACATTTCTATTTTTCTCACCTGGTGAATCACTTGCTCTGAAATAACTGCTCAAATGCAATGAATCATTAACAACCTTGCAGGTATTAACAATGCAGAAACTTGCAGTGAAAATAGCATGGTTCACACTGGTGAAGGGCAAAGAGCAGACCTAAACAGCCTGGACCAATAGGGCTTTTAAAGTCCCACCCATAAGGCCAGGAGAACATTCTGCAAATAATATTAGTTAGAACATGGAACATAGAACATAGAACGTAGAACAGTACAGCACAGGAACAGGCCCTTTGGCCCACGACGTCTGTGCTGACCATGATGCCAAATTAAACTAACCATCCTGCCTGCACATGATCCGTATCCCTCCATTCCCTGCATGTTCACGTGTCTGTCTAAATGCTTCCTAAATCGTATCTGCTTCTGTCACCACCCCTGGCAGCCTGTTCCAGGCACCCACCACTCTCTGTGTAAAAAACTTGACCCACACCTCTCCTTTAAACTTTCCCCCTCTCACCTTATACCAATGCCCTTTAGTATATGAATTTCTACCCTGGGGAAAAGAATCTGACTGTCTACCCTATCTCTGCCTCTCATAGTTTTATAAACTTCTGCCAGGTCTCCCCTCACCCTCCACTGCTCCAGAGAAAAACAACCCAAGTTTGTCCAACCTCTCCTTATAGCGGTCATGGTGTTTATTGTGGTTAATATTTGGAATAAGATGTCCTATTCATCAAAATAAGAAATTATATATTCTGTAAAGCTTACTATGACATGTAGAGGTGTATGAACTCATGAAGGACAGAGATAGGGTGAATACACACAGTCTTTTTCCTAGGGAAGGTGAATCAAAAACTAGCTGGCATACATTTAAGGTGAGAGGGGAAAGATTTAAAAGGGACCTGAAGGGCAACTTCTTTACACAGAGGGTGGGTGCGTATCTGGAATGAAGAAGTGGTCGAGGCAGGTACAATAGCAACATTTGAAAGACATTGGACAGGTACATGGATAGGAAAGGGTTTTAGAAGGATATGGGCCAAGTGTGGGCAATGGGACTAGCTTAGATGGGCATGTTGGTCGGCATGGACCAGTTGGGCTGAAGGTCCTATTTCCGGTGCTGTATGACTCTATGGCTCTAGTTCTATGGATGACCCCAGTTTGGAACACATGACCCCTAGTTTTGGACACATGACCCCTAGTTTTGGACATGACCCCTGGATCTGGACATGACTTTGTCTAAGGGTTTCCTTGAGGTAGTGTTGCAGATGGAACAACTTTTATTTCTGCGAGACTGCAGGTCAGTTTAGGAGGGTTTCTTGCTGTGGGACCGACCCATTCACACCGGACAGGTCTTGAGATACACAACCTGGTCTCGGGGCACCGATGGAGACGAGATGGGTCACAGTGCCTGTTTCTGTGCTCTCTCACTCTGACTCTCTGAGGAACTTCCATTGGCCGAAGCCCCAGATCTTCTACGCTCAAGTCAAGTCGAGTTTATTGTCACGGGCACAAGTACGGTGAGGTGCAGGTGCAATGAAAACCATGAAGCAGCATCACAGGCATGTGGGCACAGACAATACACAGAATATAAATGATACATAAATTATACAAGACAGTGAAGGGAGAAAGACAAAAAGACTGGTAGTCTGCAAGGCTACAGTCCAAGAGCTGGGAAGTGGGATCAAGCTCAGGCCTAATTCTGGCCTGTATAGAAATAATGGGCAGAATGACCCCCTCCTGTGCTGTTATTATGATTTTATAAAATGCTTTTTTTACTGACGTTGCTCCAATACTCTGATGGTTCTTGATTCTGTGGCCAATACTGGCGACGTGTTACTAATTAGTGGAGGGAGTGTCACTGTGTGTGGTTCACCTTTCCCACTGCCCACACCTCCCACTCCAGGGAGCTCCCATCTCAGATCTGTGCTGACCCACTCCCTCCCAAACTCTGCCCCCACCATCTCCCCACCCGAACAGACACACTTTCTCCCATTCTGCACGTTTCCTTTTTCACCATTTCTGTCAACTGGTTGAGGTCGCCTGCGTGGGACATTCAAATGCTGGAGGACATGCATTTAAAGTGAGAGGGGGAACGTTTGAAGGAGATGTGTAGAGGAAATGTTTTTATGCGGTGGTGAGTGACTGAAAGTAGCTGTTGTTCAGAGGATCTGGGTATCCTTGCAATACAAAACACTCAAAGTTAACGAGCAAGTTTAGCAAGCAATTGGGAAGGCAAATGTGAGACAGTCAGAATCTTTCTCCCAGCGTACAAACGTCGAGTACTGCAGGGCATGTATTTAAGGGAAGAGGGGGTAAATTCAAAGGAGATGTGTGGGGCAGGTTTTTTACACGGAAAGTGGTGGGTGCCTGGAATGCACTGCCAGGAGTTGGGGTGAAGGCAGATATGATGGAGGTGTTTAAGAGGCTTTTAAATAGATATAAAATATAAGATACAAGATATTTATTTATTAATCACGTGCATCGAAACACACAGTGAAATGCATCTTTTTGCGTAGTGTTCTAGGGGCAGCTCGCAAGTGTCGCCAAGATTCCGGCGCCAACATAGCATGCCCACAATTTCCTAACCCGTACGTCTTTGGAATGTGGGAGGAAACCGGAGCACCCGGAGGAAACCCATGCAGATACGGAGAGAACGTACAAACTCCTTACAGGCGGCGGCCGGAATTAAACCGGGGTCGCAGGTGCTGTAATAGTGAATACACAGGGAATGGAGGGATGTGGATCATGTGCAGGCAGGACAGATTTAGTTTAATTCGGTATCATGTTTGGCGCAGATATTGGTGGCCGAAGGGTCTGTTCCTGTGCTGCACTGTTCTATGTGCATGCATGGGACGTTGTCTGCGTGGGATGTTGCATGTGTGAGACATTGCATGTGTGGGACGTTGCATGTGTGAGACATTGCATGTGTGGGACGTTGCGTGTGTGGGACGTTGCGTGTGTGGCACATTGCATGTGTGGGACGTTGCGTGTGTGGCACATTGCATGTGTGGGACGTTGCGTGTGTGGCACATTGCGTGCCTGTGCCGCATCCGAGACAGAAGGCTACAGGTTCACCTCTGGCTGGCCTGGTGGTACCAGGTGACACCATCGTTTGGATCAGACATCGGCCTGATATCCCCTCCCTCTCCACCATGGGCAAGAAGAACTGACATGGTTAATGAGAAGGTCATAATCATGCTGCCCTTTGTGGGATCTTGCCCTGCGCAGATGGCTGACTGCATCGGCTGCAAGGTGCTTTGGAGCATCCTCTGTTGGTGAACAGCGCTCCATAAATACAAGCTGGTCTCCAGACTGGAGAATCCTGATCAGACAGCAGCACGTCCCAGACTTCCGCACATTACAGCCCGGAAGGATGGAATGTTCCGGAGGTCATCTGACCCCTCGCTCGAGGGAGACAGTGCTTCCTATTTATTCTCTCCAAGTCCCTTATAGTTACACACCTCAGATAAGTCTCCTCTCAGCCTCCTGTGTCCCAAAGAAAAGCCCAGACCATCCAATCTTCCTCAGAGACAGAATGACCAAATCTTCACAGATGCCCTCCCCACCACTCCGCCCACAACGTTCCTGCAAGGTGCTGACCAGAACTGTACCCGGTGTTCAGGCTGTGTTCTGACCCATGTTGGATGTATACACTTCCCACAAAATCTCCCTGCCCATGTACACCTTACCTCAGTTCGTAAAGCACCGTCTCCCTTGGCAGTGGAGCCAAGGACAGGTGGGCAGACAGTCAAAGGAATTGGTAGAAGACTGGAGGAGAGGAGGAGAGAGGAGGGGAGGTTCTTCACCCACAAACGGTGGTAGCAGTCTGCAACTCTCTGCCCAAGAGGGTGGTGGAAGCAGAAACCTCTCCCCACATTTAAAAAGTGCGAGGGGGTGTATAGAGGAGTGATGTGCTGTACGTGCATGAAAAGCCGTGACCCGCAGGGCTATGAACCAGTGCTGGAGTTGGAACTTATCACCATCACAACCATGATGGGCTGAATGTACCCCCTCTTATTGACCTGATCTGCTACCTCCAAAGATCCTTGACGTACACTCCAACGTCTCTCCGTTCCATCGCACGACTCAATATTTATTGTACATTCCTTGCCTATTGCAACTCCCCCAGTGCATCACCTCATGTTTAGAGTCATAAAGTCCTGCAGCACAGAAACAGGCCCCATGGCCCAACCCATCCACACCGAAAGTGTTGCCCAGCGAGCTGGTCTCATCTGCACGCTAAACTTCTCTGGATTAAACTTCATCTGCCACTTTCCTGCTCAGCTGGCAGACTGTCTGTATCATCCTGCAGCCTAAAGTTCTCTCTGGCAACCACATGGATAATTCTAATGTCAACTTGAGAGTTCTAGAGTCATGGAGCATGGAAACAGGCCCTTTGGCCCAACTGGTCCATGCTGACCAAGATGCCCACCAAAGCTTGTCCCATTTGCCCATGTTTGGCCCATATCTCACTTAGTCATGTCCCCACCTTTAAGTCAAAATCATTACTGTAGATTTCAATACCCATAGGACCCATGTCCTGTGGAACCCACTGGTAACATCCTTCCAGTCTCAAAAACACTGTGGATTTATGTTTCTAATTAAGTGACGCTGATTTAATGGTCATTCAAATAAATGTATATTGTTAATTATTGTTCACTGATTTGTATTTTTTTAAATATTACAACTGTTTTAAATTATCAGCAACAGTAAATTTAAAGAAATGCCTTGGACAGCTGGAGCTAACAAAGTGGTCCAAGTGGTGTGGGTGGGACCTTGGGATGTGATGTCTACAGGCCTGGTCACCAGTTGCGGCTCGCTCCACCCAGACAATGCCCACAGAAGCCAAGCCTTGAGGTCATTGGGAGCCGCAAAATGCCCAGAGTGGGAGAGGCAGGGGTGGGAGGACCAGGGGGTGGGGGGAACTAGGGGTGGGAGGACTGGGGGTGGGAGGACCAGGGGGTGGGGGAAACCATGGGTGGGAGGACTAGGGATGGGAGGACTGGGGGGTGGGGGGGGGGGTGGTGGGTGAACCAGGAGTGGGAGGACCGGGGTGGGGGAAACCATGGGTGGGAGGACTAGGGATGGGAGGACTGGGGGGTGGGGGGGGTGGTGGGTGAACCAGGAGTGGGAGGACCAGGGGTGGGAGGACCGGGGGTGGGAGGACCAGGGGTGGGAGGACCAGGGATGGGAGGACCTGGGGTGGGAGGACCAGGGGTGGGAGGACCAGGGGTGGGAGGACCAAGGGTGGGAGGACCAGGGGTGGGAGGACCAGGGGTGGGACAATGTGCTGGGTTGGATCAAGCACAATTCAGCCCACTGTCTGATTACTTTGACCTGCTACCTCCTTTCTGATCCTTTTCCTGAGGACCTTTCCTTGAACTCCAACCTTGGCCTGTCTCCCGTGGCTCACTGCAATATCCCCTTCTTTTCTTTAAAATCTTTTCCAAAAGCTTTGCCGCACCTTCCTGCTCGCACCTTCTGTTGATTGAATCCAAAAGCCATACGAACCAAGTTCCATGAGATAGTCTTTTCATGAATGGAAAAGACCTTGGTCATGGTTGCCCCAATAATCACAACCGGTGTGGCCACCCTTCGAGATGTGATGTGGGCCTGTGCTGTAACAGGCAGGGAGGGTGTGGTTTTGTCAGTGTTATGGTGGTGCCTGTTTTCTCTGCACCCACATCGTGGCCTCACAGAGAGACACTTGAGTTCCGTCAGTGAGGGCCGATGATCGCTGGGGACCAGATATTTCCGCTGATGCAGATTTTCTTCCATGAAACTCTGCTGCAACGATGGTTAAAGCAGTTGGGGCAGTCCCGTTGCATCGTGACTGCATTCCTCACGTTGGGGGAGTTGGGGGCAGGCAGGGGAGAGCGACTAGATCCTTGCTGGTGAGGTAGCAAGAAGGTTTCCACCAGGGACAATGTATTGTCCCGTGTAATCAAAGCAGGTGGAGCTCAGGACCCCGGGTGGGGAAAGGAGAGGGTGGATGGTGCTCTGGTGAGATTTGGACTCACAGTCTGGATTGTTAGCCTAGCCTAGTGTCTTAACCGGTGGTGACCAGCTAACCCCTCTGTGTCTCCTGCAGGTTGACAACCGTGCAAAATCTCTGTGTTTCTCCAGCACTGATGGGATAGAATAGGGGAGCATAACCAGTGCTCTGTACTTGATGGGCTGAATGGCCTCTTTCTGCATCTCACAGCAGCAGAGACCTGGGCTCTCCCACTGCCCCTTCCAGCTCCCCACCCCGTCCACTCTCGCCACCAGTCTGATCCCAATTGCCTCTCACACACCCTGCTGCTGAGTCCCGTCGGCATCTGATGGCGATATTTGTAGGTCAGGGCCCTACAGGGAAGATAGTTAACCTCAATGCAAAGTATTCCAGCACAGGAGGAGGCCATTCAATCCATCAAGTCCTTGCAAGCTCCCAAAAGAGCAATCCCATCAGTCCAGTTTCCTGTCATCTTACTTCCCCGTATCCTGCAATTGGTCCTCTCTCACACACCCATCAACTCCCCTGGGATTCTTCCTGTCAATCACCCACACACTGGGGGCAACTCACAGCGGCCCTTAACCTACCAACCCTCTTGTCTTTGGGATGTGGGAGGAAACCGGAGCACCCGGGGGAAACCCACGCGGTCACAGGGAGAATGTGTAAACTCCACACAGACAGCACCTGAGGTCAGGATTGAACCCAGGTCTCTGGAACTGTGAGATGCAGAAAGAGGCCATTCAGCCCATCAAGTACAGAGGGCTGGTTATGCTTCCCTATTCTGTACTGGAGGAACACAGAGATTCTGCAGGGTTGTTAACTTGCAGGAGATACGGAGAGGTTAGCTGGTCACACTGGTTAAGTTACTAGGCTAGTAACAGTTGGTGGTGCACTTGTTAAGTTATTAGGCCAATAACTCAGACGCTGTGCTAACAATCCAGACTGTGTCCAAATTTCACCAATTGAATTTAAAATTACTTATTGAAATAATTGTACAAATGGACTGGTCCCCGTGATGGTGCTGGTGACGGGGAAACAACCATGTGGTGTAAATGCCCGACAGGGGGTTTGGAATCTGCTACCTTTACCCTGTCTGGCTGTCATGTGACTCTAGACCTCTAGACCCACAGCAGTGCAGTTGTCTCTGAAAACCCCAGCAAGCCATTCATTATGTACCATAACCAGAAGTGGCTCACATTCACCTTCACCAGGGCAGTCAGGAATGCACGACAAACGGTGGTCTTGTCACTGAGACCCAAACACAACAGGCAGAGAAAAAACAAAGGAACGAGGGGCGTGAAATCGTTGAGGTGCCACATTGAGGGAACCGCCACACAGTGAAGGCTGACAATCACTCCCTACCTCTCTGCTCCTCCCGCTCTGTCATCAGATCCCTGATATTTACCACCCCTCCATTGCCAAACCACCCGGTCATTGTTGCATTGCTCGTTGTGGGATCTTGCTGTACTCAAAATGGACTGTTGCATTTCCAGCATTAAGACGGTGACTACACTTCGGAAATCCTTGGAGACACAAGAGACTGCAGATGCTGGAATCTGGAGCAACACACAAAGTGCTGGAGGAACTCAGTGGGTCAGGCAGCATCTGTGGAGGGAAATGGTCAGTCGATATTTCGGGTCGAGACCCTTCATCAGGACTGGTCTCAGCAGTGGTGTGGTGACTGAGAAACAACTGTATTAATGCTCTACGGTGGGGTGGGAAGGGGGGGATCTGCCA